>NC_133363.1:36314890-36563548 GCF_049309525.1 Garra rufa
TCGTTGGTAGCACCGATTGTTTTTTTTGGCATATCTCGGACCCTAGGCTGACCACAGAGACGCGTTTTTTTTACAGACAATTTATGGGGCAGGCAGCGAGCGGATCGTGAAGAAAGGTCAGCTGAAAGTGACACTTTATGTTTCAGCCTAGAATCGCTGATACAACCTTTAAGGACAAAAATGTCCACATTGAAACCCATTAAATCATTGCAATTTTTTAACCCATTTGACTATAAAATGATGCAATGTTTGCTAATAGGCATTCATTCTATCGGCAATGCTTCAAATTTTAAATTTTTACCATTTTTTACTAGATTTTTTCAAAATTGGCATATACATTTTTTTTTTTTAAATCTAATACTACATAAAAATATAAATGCCTCAAAGTTAATGTTGTTGTTCTTCACTGACACACCCAAAAAATCTAATAAGCAAAGAAAAAATTCTGCTCAGCATTTAGTGTATGGAAATTATATTTTTATTTTTTTCATAAAAAAAAAAACAATCCCTGGCAAATGCAAACAAACCAGCATTTAAAAGGTTACAATTTTGAAAATCAATGAATGTTTGGTATCTATGGATAGAACAGAAAGTGGAAAAAAAAAAAATAGTAAATTCTATTTTTATGATAGTTTTTGGACATGGACATTTTTGTCCATTTTGCAGCTATGTGTAACGTTTTTTGGTTTGCTGTTTTTACCCGATATTTTTTTACATGGTAAATGTTAAACTTAAAAAAAAACAAACAATAACATGCTATTTTTTCGGTACTTAAAGTGCTTTCATTTCAACACTTTTGTGGTGAAAAAGATGCCTTTACCTGTTCGCAAGCAGGTTTCTTCACTTCACAAAGGCTTCTTCATTTCATTCAGCGACATTTCTGTCCTTTGTTTTGTTTAGGCTTCTTAATGTTTGTAGTTCGACACGAACCGCGCCAAAAGTGTATGCTTGAGCTGTTCGAATCATTCAGAGTGAATTATTCAAAAGAATCGACTCTGCTTCACTATCCGTTCCCTGCGTCCCATTGTGCATACCATCCACCCTGTCTGCCCTAAATAGTATTGAAAATTACTTAGAATTTAGGATGGATCGTATGCACATTGGTACGCAGACCTTGTTGTGACTGATTCGTTGTAAAAAAAAAAATGATTCAAAAGATTCCTTTGCGAATCGGACAGCGATAGTTCAGATTCGAAACGGTCGAAAGAAAAGGTTGTTGAATATTGCTGGGAAATTTAACCTTACAACTTTAATCATCCATACCCCGATTATTTAATTAAACCGAAAAACTACTAGAAATATATGAGAGTTTAAAAGCTAGTGTTCTTATTTCGCTACTGAGAGAGATATGAACGTAAAGCTTCACTGTCTGTAGCGACTGCCCAACGCTGCATGCCTGCAAGGGAGGTAAGTATAGTTTTTTTATGTGCCATATTCATTCATTAAAGACTAAGCATGATCTCACCCTGTATGTAACATATCAGACTTTATTTTTAGCTAATGGTGTTAAAACAACCCGTGGGTGTGGGAGCAGCAGCATAATAATTCAAGTTAAGAAATGTAAATACCAGCATCTGTAGCTTGACATCTATGTTCTTTGGCCTTGAGGTTATGTAGGGCCCCTGAGAGCTTGTCTACATGCCTCTCCACCTTATCAGCATATCCAAACTGGAGTCAGTCCAACTGTTAATATATTCACTTCTACCTTGATGCCTTGCTGCCTGTCGGATGATGCTGATGTCAGTTAGTTGTAGATTAACTACAGAACGAATGGGCCGTGGCAGATTATTACAGTAACCTCGGCAATGTAAATGTCCCTCACTTTTGAATCAGCATTTTACTATCTCTTGTCTCTAGCCATGTGCCAGCTGGAATGACATAGTGTCTGCGGCCTTGTCCACTTAAATCAGGTCACCAAACGCATCAGCATCTTGAAAGCCACTTTATTGCACCGGCTTTACTGTAACCTGTTGGCTTCACGGAGAGATTTAGAAATGGTCTTCAAATGCAGTGAAATGGAAAATATGTACTTCCGCTGGAGTTACTGGAAGGGCTGTAAAGGTAACTTGTAAAATGCCTATCACTGTTCATCTCCTGTATATATATTCTAGAAAGAGGGGATAGGTCAAAAAGAAAAAAAGTTTATAGAAAACTGAAAGTACCTGTAGTACTTGGTGTTCTACGTCCTTCCTCTATACTGGGAAACTGTGTCAGTGTTCCAATACACGTCATACATCTTATCTCACTGAACAGGGTATGTACTCACATGAACGCACATACAGCAGTCCAGAGTCCAAGTACAGAATGACACACCTTCTCTCTGTCAGTCAGAACATCTTACCCATCATACAATCTTTTTGCACCATTTTCTTTTCTCTTTTTATCAGTTGCTGTTTTGCTATGAATGACGTTCTGTTCCTCCTGCATTCAGACAGACTAGAGTGGAGTAGAGCAGTGGTTCTCAATCCTGGTCCTGGGGGACCCCTGCTCTGCACATTTTGCAGGTCTCCCTTATTTAACACACCTGTTGAGATCATCAGCTCATTAGGAGAGAGATCCATAAACTGAACTAATGAGCTGATGATTTCAATCAGGTTTGTTAAATAAGGGAGAAAGCAGGGGTCCCCCAGGACCAGGATTGAGAACCACTGGAGTAGAGTATACTTTACATACCCATGCCATTCCAAACCTGTATACGTTTCTTCCCTTGTGTAAAAAAAGAGATGTTTAGAAAATGTAGTTTTCTTGTCTACACAATGAAAGTCAATGGGGTTCAATGTTGTTTGGTCCCAGCATTCTTTAAAATGTTCTGCTGAAGCATATCATACAGGTTTGAAACAGCATGAATGTGAGTAAATGATGACTGTGCCTTTAATGTCAGTGGTTCTTCTCTATTTAGAAAAAGGCTTTCTATCTATTTATGATTTCCTTGATGTGGAAAAAGTGGACCACGGAATCCAGTCATATAAATTAACTTTACCGTATAACACGGAATTAGGGGTTGCGACATTCACAAAAAATTATATCTCAATATTTTCTGGGATTTTATCGATAACAATAATTAGACGATATTTTGCTCAGTGTGTTATTGTTCTGGTATCTTAAGGACTGCTGTGGACAAATGACTCCTGAATTTTTTGATGTTCTTCATATTCTGTGTAGCAAGTTCACAGCAGTGATAGAAACTAATCTTTTCCAATACGTTTAAATAGATTTTTACGTTTTATGTCCATTTTTACCATTATTAAGCCATTTTTACTAAAAGTGCGAATAATCTTTTGAGTTAAATTCTTACATTTAACCAGTCATTTACAATAAAAAGACATTTGGGCTGTTACCACGCAAATGAAATCAGTCTCAACAAAATTCATCTTTTCTTAGAACGTCAAATACTGATATTTGAAATAATTTAAAAGTGAAAAGATCCTTTAAATGTAAAAATAAAACCACCAGTAGGTGACAGCAAGTCACTGTTAAGTGATTCATTGTGATTGAACTAAACCATTTAAATAGTTGATTCATTCATGACGGTCATGTTGCTCACAGTGTTGTGTCTGTGTTTGGAATGATATTTGTTGGTAAGATAAAGCAAAAACAGTAAATATGGTGTCTAAAACGTAAGTCTATGTTAACTTTGTTTATTGAACCGTTGTTAAAAATCAATATCACATTTGTAATCAGGATGTTTTTTGTAGAAAAAATAACACTCTTCGTGCGATATTAACTATGTGAAATGATAAAAATACATAAATTTTCTGCCCCCATAGCTTGAATTATTTGATCATTTTAAATGCATTTTAATAGACTAAATAATGCAGTGAAAGAATACACTCTAAATGCACTAGTTTACGACTACTTCATCCCTTAATGTATGCTTGCACTAGTCTGTATGTATGTTTTGTTTGTTTTTCGGGATATACTCCATGAGAAATTTCACATCCAATTACGATATCGCAGACGATATATATCTCGAAATGTCACAGAATTTGCAAATTTCAGGTGAATATCAAATGTAGGTCTGTACACTTAATTCAAAATGCATTATGGACTAATAAATATTAAGTTGTAAAATGCTATTTTAATATAAATCCTGCATGTTTTGCATGTCTCTGTGTAAATGAATGATGCAGACATGTGGTTTTGTTTACTACACTTACTGAAGCTTGCTGTTTTCAGCCACTGCCGCCTCACTTTATTAACACACAAACATCTCTCTAAAACTGCTTTGAGTCACTTTTTGAAAAAAAAAAAAATAATAATAATAATGTTATATCATATACAAACAGAAATTTAAAGGTCTTCACAGCAACCTGTCAAAATAAAAGTTTGTTTTACCTTGAAGAAATTGTGACACAAATATATTAGTTAATGTAGGCCAAATTATGAATATTATTAAAACCTTATTTTTAAGGAATATTTGCCCGAAAAAACATTTACCAGAAAAATTTAAACACAAAACACAATATTTCCGGGGAGGGGGGAAATTATAATAAATGATTTTTACCTTTTTTTTTTTTTTTTTAATAAAATTAGTAATGAAACCATTAAAAAGAAATCCAGAAATTTAATAGAGAAAAATTGGTAAAAATACAATATAATTTTTATTAAAAAAAAAAATCTTCTAATAAATTGCTGTTCAGTTGTGTAAGTGATTTAAATTAATTAGACATGCTTTTTAAATATTTTAAAATATTTTGTTAATATATCTTTAATTTGACCATTAAAACTGAAAAAAATTAAATAAAAAAAGTAATTTTGGGTGAAAAATGAAATTGGGAAAAAAATAAAACAGAATTTGGGAAAATGTAATATTTTATAGGGCCCTATGAACAGGACTGTTTCCCAAAAAGCATTGCAAGCTTAAGCAGATCCCAACCATTTACACCTTAGAAATCATTGGGAAACAATCTTGGCTTGAGACAACTCTGTTCAGTTTCTCTCTTTCTTTAAATAGTAGTTTACCATGTGCTTGACTGAGTTCACTATGCAACATTGCGTAATAGTTCTATCACCTCTACGTGCAGTGGTATAGTGAAACAGAATGTCCTACAGAAGTGGTATTAGCATCAGTTTCATATCCATGGCACACAGTCAGAAAACAAATGTACAGAAATTGTCACTGGGGCACATTTATTTTTTTCTGATGGTGTACCTTGTTATTATGGCCTACGTTTACGAATTAAATCAGGAGTTTGTGAATTACCGTTGTGGACTGGTTGTGCAAGAGTTTCGGCATAACAATAAATACACGCTGATTTAAGCACAGTTGTTGAGGCACTACACAGGACATAAAAACTCTGAACCAGCCTTGATTTCAAATGCCAAGATCTTGTGATTCGATATTTGTGGTTATATAATGGTTTATTTGTGGTGAGGACTTCAGACACAATATGATTGAATAGGGCACTTCTGAAATTTGACTTGAGTTCAGTTTGGCTTCGGTTAGAACAAACCTTACCTAGATTTATGTGTAGTTCTTACTGCAGCAGAATTTTGTGCCGGCACCTCAGCTGACTTGGTAAATGAGTGTCTAGGTTTTGGGCCCCTCTTCACAGTTAGCACAAACACAAGGAATGCATTTTGTATTCAATTTTAATTTACAATGCACAAAAACCCAGTATACATTATGTAAAAAAGCAAGTTGCCCAGCAACCCTCATACTTAAGCAAAATATGCCAATCAAATATTCATGAAATATTGACTTTAGTCTCATTTTTAAGAACTTTTACACAATAGCTTTATTTTAGCCCAGCCTGATACAACAATACAAAAGGTACGCAGTCGCCGATTCGCTATTCCTCTATAGAGCATAACTTTGAATTAGTTGCTTAAATAGTGCTAGTCATGCATTGCCTTTCATGCTTATTTTAAATGTTTAAAACTTCAGATATAGAAAATATACAGTAGAATTAAAGATGCTTCAGACATCTTACAAGATTGCCTTGTCTTTTCTTATCCTCCCCTTTTTATTTCCTCCTCAACAGGAATATAGATCGTAAAGGCTGTCTGGTGAGGCTATGACAAATAGCCTGAGGTACAAAAGTCTATCTACAGCGACTCCAAGAACACCTAGCTCTATGAGACTCAATGAGGGCAAAGGTCATGTGGCTGCTCCAATAACTTTAAGTAACACCTGCTGCTGCAGATGTACATTCACACATACTGCTCGGAGACTGATCAGGGAAACAAAATGGCCCAAACTTCACATAGCTCGATAAAGAGCTTCTTCGGTTAAGGATTTTTTTTTCAGTGTAACTTTAGGGCACGTCAGGTGATTGATGACTTTCAATGTTCAGCACCAGTCTAGGTACCTTAACAGTATTTACAAAGACAGAGGAGTTACTGTTATGAAATACGTCTGTGTTCATGTACCTACCAACACGCTAACATATACACTAAAGCTAAGTTTCAACTCTATCAGTTCTTCTCCACCCTTGGTGAAATTGAAGGACTAGCTGTAGGGATTTAGGGACTACTGGTAATGCAGACACTGTCTGTAGTCTGATGCAATACGTTTAGTCTGTCTTGAGTCTGTTACCATAGATACAACAGTGTTTTTGCTATAATAAGACATGGTCAACAAATAAGAGTTTGAATCAACCCGAGCTGACAGGCAAAAAAGCAGGAATACAAAATAGGTGCTCTTTGCATTTGGAGACATCCTTATGTAATTTTTAGTAGCCCTAATTATGAGTCATAATGAATAATTTTAACTAATGCGGTACTGTCTTTTAGTTGAATTTCTGAATCCTTTCTTCAGCCATTAGAGTGGATTGATGGAGCACATTTACTATTATTATATTTACTGTGTGACCTGCTTTGGCCAGATTGTCTATTGAAAAGCTTTCATAGACATTGCAAAGTTTCAAGACACTGAAACATGCTGCTCCACAAATGGAAGGAGGTTATTAAAGTTATCTCATGCACATCAAATCAAAGCGTGGGTTGGATTTTCTGTGGTTGCTATGGTGATCATAACATTCTGCATGAGATGTAATATGAGTGAAAAAGAATCCGAATCTGAGTGTACAAACTGAAGACACACAAGTTAAACACTGTGGACAGTACACATTCCAGGAACGAGAGGAAAAAGAAAAGCATAATACGATTAAGTAAAATGATTTGCCTAGAGAGCCTCCACACAGCCCACAGCATAGCACACTGCAAACCAACATCAGGCCCTCACTGGCTGCTGTTGCCATTGTTGTTGTTGTTGTTGTTGTTGTTATTATTGTTACAGAGGTCTCCAGGGCCTCCACCAGAAGCAGGGGGCTGCACGTTGTCTGCAAGGTTGTGAGCATGCTCTAGAAACAGGTCTTTGAGCACACTCAGTTCTTTGCTAAGCAATTTGATTTTGGCCTCCAGTCTCTCGTTCTCCTCCTTCAGCTCGTTGACGCGCTGCTGGGTGTCCTGTGCCTTCTGCTTGCTGCGCATGCGGCTCTTCTTTACGGCCAGGTTGTTGCGTTCTCTCCTTTGGCGGTACTCATCGCTGTTTTTATCCATAAGGGACTTCTTCATTTTGCTGGGTGGTGTGGCCTTACCCCCACCTCCGGGACTCACTGGAACTAATTGAGGAACCTGTCAGAATTAATATAATATCATGCAACTATTGGGTTGCAAATCTTCTTTGTATCTTATTCCTTAAATGATTACTTCCAAAATACCAATTTTCTGATAATTACTCACCTTCCAGGATTTATCTCCATATAGTGGACTTCAATGGTGCTCAATGGATTAAAGGTTAAAAATGCAGTTTCAATGCAGCTTTGAAGGGCTCTAAGCGATCCCAGCCGAGGAATAGGGGTCTTATCTAATGAAACAATCTGTGATTTTCTTAAATTATTTATACACTTTTTAACCACAAATGCTCATCTTGTCTAACTCTGCGATGTGCATGTATACTCTGTGCGATCCGATTTAAGACAGTATGTCGAAAAAACTCCCATCTTCTTTTCTCCTCCAACTTCAAAATCGCCCTATATCGCTGTTTTACCTTTTTTGTAAAGGGCGATTGATCTTTTTTTGCACGTTCACTTTGTCGGTACAAAACACTTTGCCGGTACTTCTGCAGCGATGTAGGGCGATTTTGAAGTTGGAGGAGAACATGAGATGGGCTAGAGTTAGACAAAACAAGCATTTGTGGTTAAAAAAAAAAGATTGGTTATTTTCTAATTCTCGCTAGATACGACCCTTTTCCTTGGCTGGGATCGTTTAGAGCCCTTTGAAGCTGCATTTAAACTGTTTTGGAAGTTCAAACTTGCGGGCACCATAGAAGTCCACTATATAAAGAAAATTCCTGAAATGTTTTTACAACTGAATTAAGGAAATTCTTTACGACTGCAGAAAGAAAGACATGAACATCTTGGATTACAAGGGGGTGAGTATATTATCTGTAATTTTTTTTTTGTTTTGGAAGTGAACTATTCCTTTAAGACCATGAGAAACCCGATGGTCGAATGCACTTTATGTATACATACGTTGGTTTAAGCACTGCAAAATGACAGTGCAATGCTTTTACAGAGACATGAATATTAATATTAATAAATACATGGCTAAGTAGGTTAAGTTGTTGATGTGTGTACCTGCTGTAGTCCTGCAGTTCCTGCGGGGTTCAGTGCACTATTATGTGACTGATTCTGTATAACACTAACGCCGTTCTGATCTGTGCTGGTTATCTTCTGTTGCAACTGCTTGCTCATTTGGATCCACTTCCACTGTGTTTCTCTCTCCCTCTCCGACCTAGGTTGTCGGGCTTAGCAGAGCTGGAGTTGGTGTTAGCTGGTATTATGAGAAGCTGAATGTCCCAAAATGCAGCCGTGTGCCTAAAAACGAGACAGGATGGAGAGAAAGAAGTTAGGCAAAGTACTCTGCACACATCAGCATCATACTCCATCACACTTTCTGCATAATTTGATGGCACACAATTCCCACCTGAACAGATGCACCGCGCAGAAACGCATTATTTCAGCAAAATGCTGCAACACCTAAAAGTCGGGGCAACCGCTTGTGCTCATCCGTTAGCATTATGTTGTTGTAATCCGACCGTGCTGCCATGTCAATGTGCATATGTGGCAAATTTTCTTTCTCTCCTATGAGCGAGAGCTCAAATGTTGCCCGGGGTTGCATCATCGCTTTCGCTCCCACCCGCTTCTTTGTACACGGGAGAGGGGAAACTCCGTAGTCATGCAGAACTATGTCGAGCTAAAGTTAACATTTTAAACAAACATCAGAATAGTGAAGCTACTGTAAAGCAATTTAAAGTTTATCGGCGATTATTTTAAAGCCGGGCGGTGTTATGTATGATGTTTTGAGTCACATCAGGCTGGTTACATCATACACGGAACTGTGGGAATGAAGGGGAATACCGCTTACTTGCTTTCAACAACAGTATGTCTATATTCAAAATGGCAGCAAATCTAGTAAACCAGTGTTGTAATCTATCGCGTAGCCTTTTAAAACACTCATAATACTGACAGAAGTGTTTCTTTGGGTCTACATGCGTCTGTAACCACTGGGATCTACTGCAGGTTAGCAGGTTGGCTAATTAGCTGCCACATTCCTAACCATGACGTAAGGCATCTAACAATGAACCGAAAGCGCATACAGGCTGCTTTCTACATAAAAAGTTACGTAAAGAAAGGATAACGAGACACCGTCGATCGCGATCGTGTTTAATCATGGGTTACGAAGCCCCCGCTGGCCTCAGATCCGGGAGTTGAAGGTATTTTGCAATCGAGTGAGCGGCACGGATCCTCTCAGTTAGCGAGCCACCGTTCAATTGACAAAAATAAATTCGACAGTCTGTATAGCTAGCTTACAATATACCCAGACCACTTACCTTGACAACGTTCGAGGCTTATAAGCTATCCACTCGACTTAATAAAGAATAATGTCCTCTTTGTTCACGAAAAAATAAGCACAGGTTGAGGTGTTATTGTTTGGTAAAGCGGCGCTTGGGAGTATTGCGAAATCTTGTGACCATGTAGGGAAATCTGCTCTCGCAGCCAATCAAATCAGAGGGTTGGGAGAAATGACGAAATTCACTGTTTGATTGACATGTCACTAAACCATTCAGAATGCACTTGTCGGTTAGAGCGTTTTCGTACAATAAAACATGAGATCAGTCCAGAATACTAAACAAGGTAACAATATACCTCTCATTTTGTGTTATATAAATTGCAGGTATTAACACGTGTTAGTAATAGGTGTTACTGTTGCTAATACTCTCGTTATAATTACATTTTGCACTTTTAGCCACAGGACATCTAGTCTGGGACAATTCTAGCACGTTAGACGTCTGGAATTTATTGTGAGTATCAGTCTACCACCAAGAAATGAAACATATCGAGCTTAAAAATATGATTATGTGAACGACTTGCTTATAGGCTAATAGAGCACAAAATGTGCACAAAGTCTCCTAAATTACTTTGCCCTCCAAAATCTTTCAGTTCCATTTTATTTTTTTATTTTTTTTTTACCTTATAATCTTTAATGTAATATTATTTAGAATTTACCAAACATTTTGGACCTGATGAGAGGATTAATTTTCTTTGGTATGCAAGACATAGACTACCACATGGCTCTATATGGTAATTTCTTATTCTAATATTGTAAAATAGGGTGGACCAAAACAGAAAAACGTAATGCATAACTTATCTGTTGCTGGCTATATGTCTTTTGGCCTCTCGTCTCATTCTTTCAGTTGTGGTACGTGCCAAGCTCTCGCTGTGACAATAGAGGGAGCTCCCAGACTGCGCACTCACTGATTAGCGCCGATACGCGCTCTCCAACTTAAGCGCATGCAATCCTCAAGATTGCTGTGTGCTCTCCAGCTTCTCTCGCACTAGGTGAGACGTGTGCTGCACTGTTTGTTTTGGCAGAGTAGTCGTATTCATTGTTGTGCACAAAAATTCAACCAAGCGCTCGGAAAATAATGGATGGTACAATGCAGCAGCGGCCAAAGGGAAACAAAAGAATAAACACAGCAAATAAAATACACAAAAATAAAATAAATCTACATTGGATGCACACACACAAAAAAACACTTAAGTGGCGGGTGTTTTATTTCTTTTTCGTGGGATTCAATGTGGAGCCCAATCACTTGACTCAACTTATTCATTAATCAAAACAATTTTAATGTGGCATATTAGGCTCCATGGTGCGTTTTAATGCAGGTGACTGAGTTTTAAGGCAACAGCGACAATGTTTTCTTTTTTGTTCACTCTTTCGTTTTTTGTCTTTTATGCCACAAACTAAAATTTGATACTAGTTATGTAAAGACTTTTCCACGTTAGTATTTAGTATTTAATTCATATATCATCCGAAACATAATGTCCGTACCCGTTTTGCCTTTGCAATTGGTCTCATGCCAGTTTAGTCTGCGCTCACCTCCACCTCTCTTTACGAATTTTTCCCCTATGCATTTTAAACATGCATTTCAATTCCCACCTCCAAAGGCTGCTGCAATATTAGACCTATTAAATCTCAAAACCTAACGAACAATTCGTATGAAGTGTTCAAATATTTTATGATAAAATGTTAGAATTATTTCATTAAAAAGTAAACATTCTATTTTGATTACTTGTGATTAATTATATGAAACGATTGCATACGATTTAACCTATAAATCAATTATAATTACATTTATAAAGACCAGGTCGATATCAGTGCGTGCGCTGCGCTTTCGCGCAAAGATCATGCAGAGAAGCATTAGGACCCAGAGCACACCCGCCCTCCAAACTCCAATGAGTATATAAGTGCACTCAGAAAAGTACTTGACAGATGTGAAGCTCACACACTGAGGGTGTAAGTGTCATTTTAAAGGAGATCTCGTGTGGTGTTTCAGCCTTTAAACGCAAATCCATTTTATTGCCAGTACACAGCCACTACAGGCTGCGCGCTCGCCGGTCCCGAAAACTTTGGAGCCAGCGCGGCTTTCTCCGGTACTGCGAACAAGCTGGATTCCCGGAGCTCTTCGCCATGTCTGGCGGGTTTTAGATACTCCATGGAGCAAGCAAACCTCTACGAGGTCGCCCCACGGCCACTGATGACCAGCCTTGTACAGAGTCAGCAAAACGCCTATACCTACAAAGACACCGCTGGAGACCTGAGCGAGATCTGCGAGAACGAGAACTCCATCGACATCAGCGCCTACATTGACCCTTCTGCCTTCAACGACGAGTTCCTGGCTGACTTATTCCACAATAGCTCCAAGCAAGAAAAACTCAAGCTGGCGAGCGGAGACTACGAATACCCCCACGGCGCCAATGGCACACCGGGGCCCCCGCAGATGTACGGCTGCCTGAACGGCTACATGGATTCCTCCAAACTGGAGCCCATCTATGACAGCCAGGCACGAATGCGACCCGTGGCCATCAAACAAGAGCCCCGGGAGGAAGATGAGCTCGGCCACTCGATGCCACCCACATACCACCATTCTCAGCACCACCCGTCGCATCTGTCGTACCTTCAGCACCAGATCGCGCACTGCGCGCAAACCACCATGCACCTCCAGCCGGGTCATCCCACGCCTCCCCCGACGCCAGTACCCAGTCCTCATCACCAGCACAGCCACCTGCCCGGGGGCTCCATGAAGATGGGCGATCGAGGGAAGTCCAAGAAACACGTCGACAAGAACAGCAACGAGTATCGGCTGAGGAGAGAGCGCAACAACATAGCCGTGCGCAAGAGCCGGGACAAGGCGAAAATGCGCAATGTGGAGACGCAACAAAAAGTGATCGAATTGTCGTCGGATAACGAAAGACTTCGCAAGAGGGTAGAACACCTCACGCGAGAACTGGAGACGTTACGGGGCATCTTTAGGCAGCTCCCCGACGGCTCGTTTGTCAAAGCCATGGGGAACTGCGCCTAACGAAGCGAGCTGGACTTTTGAAGTAACTTTTGCGTGATTTTTACGTCTGCTGGATAAACGCTGACACATTCTGAAAGTGTTTCTATAGGAGCCAGGCAGCTGCGGTATACATGTGTGCCTTTTGTACAAAAACAAACGATAAGCTCATCTCTTCACACATTTGGACTAAAAGCTTGTAGGTGTGTGTAGTTCTGTTAAGAATGTGTGTTAGCTACGCGAAGCATATCAGTGCAGCTGATGGGCATGATTTCACCCTGTCAATCTACTTTTTATGTTAAGTTACCAGCTTTCGTACTCCTCCTTGCTCCCTTGGGTTACATACGAACCTGAACTACACTTTTAGCGACAGAAAAAAAACTTTCCTGCCATGGCAGGCTGTATTCCCACCACACCTGTTGCTGCATAACATTCACTGTATGATATTGTTGATTTAAACTTTTTGCAGGGGGTGGGTGGGGTTGTTTCATGGACGGCAATAGACGAATGCCAAAGCATATGACTGGAATTGGTTTTTACTGTGGTAGGCAATTTGTCATTCATAAGACAGACTGTATGCACTATGTCGTCCGAACTCGACATGATGAAGCGCATTGCATTGTGAACATTTTCCATGATTTGGGTACTGATCTGTAAAACGCCTGTCAGTATACGCTTTTAGAGTAAACGCTTTGTATTTATGCAATATGATTGATAAAAATGTGAAAGGGTGCATATCTCTATGCAATGTCTGTTGCTGTCATGAGAATAATTGCGGTGGGCGATCACCGTGTGCTTTCTCACTGGTTTTGCAGTGAAGTCCTGTCTTGCTCTGTAAGCGTGTGCATTTCATGTGAACTTTTTTTTTTCTTTTTTGTACAACAACACTCGAGCAGAGACCGCTTTCAGTGCCTTTTGAGTTTTCCTGTCTTCATCGTCATCACTGACTGAACCTTTGGACAGAAATATACAGCAAGGAAAAGGAAGCACTTTTTTACAAACGGCATATTGCAGATGTTATACGAATGTTTAATATGTTTCAGTTTTAAAATGAACATTATATATATATATATATAAATATAAATATATATATGCCAAAAATTATGAATTAAAACATTGTCTTACTTATGTCTGGTCCGATGCCTTCTCATTACTTAATCTGTTTATATGTGTATATATTTTGCAGTAATCTGTCGCGTTCTTGTCTAGAAGGATTCCATCACAGTCGTGTGGTTTCTTGAGTTACTCTGTTTGACAAGTATGATTCGTTCGACACCGATAGGTGGCGCTCAAAAGTCGTTTGAGTTCAACATGCACACATACACATCTGTGCATCTTTGAACGAGCGTGTGAGTAAAACTGGAAACCAGAACTAACTGGAATAAAACTAGTAAAAAGAAACATGTTTATAGGTTAAATGTTAACTTATTACGTAAATACAGGAAGGCGTTTCCAGAAGGATCCATTCAGCTCCATGTTTTTTTTTTGAGCGTCATGGTTAACATTCCCTCAACAGTAATTTACAGTGCCAAATATTTACAGTAATCTTCAATAGTGTTCACATTAAACACAATGTCAGTAAAAGTCACTGATAAGGACTTGTGAGTAGCACTCTCATTGATTAATGTCTCTGCCCTCAGCCCTGAATTGATCAATTTATCCTTAAATGAGATAGTGTGGAGTGCTGCTGATAGCTTCATTTCTCTTGAGTACACTTTTCAGGGGAGAGAGAGGAAGAAAAGAGAGAGAGAGTCCCTCTGACCTGTGGAAACGTGTTTCACTCCATTGTTGTCAATTGACATGTTTTTACATTATCAGCTCTGGAATGATTGAATCAATAAATCAGCCCCCTTTCCAAACCTCTGTTGTAGATAGAATGATGGCACACAAGGAATCTGCCCCAGCCAGGTTCAAGCACAGCTGTCAGGCCAACTCTTTCAGTCTCTCATATTTGCTGCCAACTCTTTTTCCTCATTCAGCTTCACCTGTGAATAATCTGCTTTGTCTTAAACTGCTTCTGTCATAATTCAGAGAGAAGTTCCTGTATACTTCCAGTACACCATGTTGTCGCCAAAAACAAGTCAACACCCTTTAAATCTGCCTAATAATATTCATTCTGAATTGGATGAAACTTTGATGGGGAAAGTCCTGATACTGTGCTAATGTTTCTGAGATTCACAAAACCTTATGAAAACAGTGCGACAAGACTGGAATCTGAGTAACAAGTTTAACTTTAATTGGATATGATTTTTTCTTAAGGTCGGTTAACACTGCAGATGATAACTATAAGTTAATTCAGGTAAAACTTTAAGGTAATAACAGGAAATTCACACCACAGCTATATGGATAATGACACAGAGATAAAATATCGTTTTTTATTTTTCCAGCTGTTGAATGATCATTTTAAAGAGCTTTAGAATTTAAAGTGGCAGACTACATAATTATGCTTATAATAAACAGAGCATTATCATCTATTGGTGTGGATGCCAAAACAGTTATAGTTATAGTCATCTTTTATTGGTATGAATAGTTTATTATAGTACATTGCAGCAGGACCTCCTTTGCATTTAATTTTAAATGTACCTCTGAGTGCTTACATTTTTACTCTAAATAGTCATATCAAAATCCATATATTGTATATTTAATCTATGAAATCTCATTACTGGATAAAAAACTTTAACATATGGTGCGCTACAGAAGCCAGTTCAGGGAATGTGTGGGAATAATGTCCATAGGGTGAGTACATGGCCTCTCTCCTCCCTGAATGGAATACATTAAAGCATCACACTAAACCTGGATGCTTCCTTTGCCATCTTATTTCCTGTAGCTGCGAGAACTCTCCAATGATTCCCTTTTGTTTTCTCTCTGTCCAACATTTGACATGTTTGAGAAAAGCCAAACCTGATCCAAACTTGACTTGATGTGAGCTTAATGTGTATTTTCGTGCAGCTGTGTTTCACGTTCACTGTGTTTCGATATTGCGAATTCCTTCGCTGGGGTGTGTTGTTTTTACCTCTAGTCAAAGACCTTGAGAATGTCTAAGATGATATCAAGTGTAAATTACAAGAGCCAAGTGAGAATAAGTGTGTTTTTTGTTTTGTTAATCAAGAAAAAAATCATGCACATAAAAACTGCAGCCAACTTGATGTCTAACCATTCAGCATTCGGTTGTCATTGTTTTCTCATGTGGATAAATGCTAAAATTGCAGCTAATTTACCAAAAGCTTAGTATTTAGCCAACTACTATGCTTATTCAGTATCTTATCATTTGTAGGAAGTATGCGAAAACTTGCACGCAAGTCTGTGTGTTTAACCAAGATATTTGATAATACACTTTTTCTTATTTGTCGTCTGACAAAAATTTAACCTGACCTTTGAGAGAAACTTCAGAAGCCAGAATCTACACTCCCGAATCTCCCCTTCAAATGAGATATGCTTAATACTTTCTCACATTTGAGTTTGAGTTTCTGGTATAGTACAAATCCCTTCAGTATCAATATGATTTAAAACTCCCTGTCCAGTGCTTTCACCAGCTGCCAGCAGGCCCAGAAATTTCACTTTGGGCCCAATAATAAATATACCCCACAAAAACCTGAGCCCAGTGCAATAGAAGGAAGTATATCACTGTTTGTTTGCTTAGGGATGGTCGTTAGAAGTCTGGAACCTGGACTTGACAGTTGCCAAGACAACCAAGAAGAGGTTAAACCGCACAGAAAAATCACACAGGATCTAACCACTCCCACCGCTCTCTGTCTTTTCTCTGCGAAATAAATAAATGCTTCAGCTCTTTGCTGCGAGAATTGTCAAGATGAAGATTGATTGTAGAAAAACAGGGATCGATGCATTCTTAAGTTAATTGAGCAACATTTTTCAGCAAGCTCTCATTTGCTGTTTTGTTTCACGTCTCATTTACGCCTGGCTTGTTTTCTTGCCCTGTTCAGGAGCTCTACCAACTCTTTTCAGTCCATACCTCACTGCAATTTATTGAAGCTGTTACCTATGTCACTCTCTCTTTCTCTCTCGCTCTCTCACTTCCATTAGTCTGCGTGACCTCAAGTGCATACAGTGTGAACTGACCACTTTGTATTTTTAAAGTGCCAATTTCTATATTATATTATATTACAGTTGAGTTCAAAAGTTTGCAGAATCTGCAAAATGTTAATTATTTTTACAAAATAAGAGGAATCATACAAAATGCATATTATTTTTTATTTAGCACTGACCCGAATAAGATATTTCACATAAAATACATTTGCATATAGTCCACAAGAGAAAACAACAGCTGAATTGATTAAAAATCACCCCATTCAAAAGTTTACATACACTTGATTCTTAATACTGTGTTGTTACCTGAATGATCAACAGCTGTGTTTTGTTTTGTTTTTTTGTTTAGTGATAGTTGTGCATGAGTCCCTTGTTTCTCCTGAACACTTAAACTGTCTGCTGTTCTTCAGAAAAATCCTTCAGGTCCCACAAATTCTTTGCTTTTTCAGCATTTTTGTGTATTTGAACCCTTTTCAACAATCACTGTATGATTTTGAGATTCATCTTTTCACACTGAGGACAACTGAGGGACTCATATGCAACTCTTACAGAAGGTTCAAGCACTCACTGATGCTCCATAAGTAAAAACAATGCATTAAGAGCCAGGGGTGTAAACTTTTGAACAGAACATTTTTCTTATTTTGCCTATATATAATTTAGTACTGCCCTTCAGAAGCTACAGAAAATACTTGTTTCCCAGAAGAAAAAATAAATTACATTTACTCTGATCTCCAAATTCAAAAAGTTTTCACCCCTGTCTTAATGCATTGTGTGTCCTTCTGAAGCATCAGTGAGCATTTGAACCTTCTGTTATAGTTGCATATGAATCCCTCAGTTGTACTCAGTTTGAAAGGATGGATCTCAAAATCATACAGTCATTGTTGGAAAGGGTTCAAATACACAAAAATGCTGAAAAACCAAAGAATCTGTGAGACCTGAAGACATTTTTCTGAAGAATAGTTTAAGGGCAGTTTAACCATTCAGGACAAACAAGGGACTATATTATATTATATTATATTATATTATATGCATGGTTGAAACTGTTTTTTTTTGTGGTTAGTGCATGTACAACAATTTGCTCTGCACATTTGGGTACAACAGCTTTGTCACATTGAGTGTTTGGCTTACAATACAGAGCATAACTAAATAAAACAGGCATTTTAAGGACAAGGAAAGATTACTGTAAGAGGCAATTTGGCATGCAGAGTACCAGGGGGCTCGTGGGACCGTGATCCGGCCCTAGCTATAGAGATCTCCATCAAGAATAATTATCTTTATCCTTCTAGTCATTACTCAATCATTACATCCATTTTGCTTAAATGTCTTAGCAGGTCACATGATCGGAAATTGCTGTCAAAACACTTTAAAGTGTAAAACAAACTCAGTTTAGTGTTTACTTTAAATGATATGTTTTTATAAATAATATTTTATATTTCGTCAGACTGAATCCTAAAGCATGTGCTATAAATTATCTCGAATGAATCCAAGAATCAACGTAATAATGGTGTGGATTTAAACAAAATATTGAATTAGCCAGAACAATAACTGGTTCCCTTTTTGATAAATGGATAAGAGAAAAAATGTTGTGGCCTGGGGTAATTTTTTTTTTTTGTTTTGCAATGAATTTATAAGCAGTAATATTGTGAAATGTTATTACTACTTAAAATAACTACTTTCTATTTGAGTAATGATGCTAAAAATTCAGCTCTGAGATCACAGTAATAAATTACATTTTACAATTTATTCAAATAGAAAACAGTTATTTAAAATAGTAAAAATATTTCAAAATTTGACTGTCATTTTGGATCAAATAAATGCAAGCCTGGTGATTTTAAAAAACTTTTAAAATCTTACTGTTCAAAAACTTTTGACTGGTAGTGTATGTGTGTGTATTAATTCCAAGACAATGATCTAGTGTTTAAATGCATTTATGTGCTCTTGTGTTTCAAGTAAGGAAATATTTGCGTTTTGCATGGTTACATCACAGTTAAAGTGTTCTTTTGAAAATCACTGGAGCAAATAATAAAATAAAAAAGTAGAAAATAAGCTGCTTGGATTTGGTGGACAGCCCAGACTTTGAGAAGGGCGTTAGACAATTTTAGTTGCAGTGCATTACTGCAGGATATTATTTAAATCAAGACTTTATTACCACTTCATTCTCTCTGTGCCTCTCACAGTCTCACTTCTTCAGTCTCCCTCTGTTTCTCTTTTACTTTTCCTCATATCACAAAACGAAAATAGGTTGTTTATTTTCCACCTGTGCACTCAGCCTATTATATTTTGGCAGCCACTGCCCTCTCTTCTCCTTTCAAGACGTCTCATCTGCGTCAGACCATCACACACCCCCTAAGCACACAGACTTGTTAGAACAGTGTTATTTTCACAGATAAATATGTAGCTCTCTCAGTCTGGCTCTAGCGTTGGCCACAACAGCAGCTGAAATTGAAAGATCTTTGGAACTGGATTCAGATTCAGAAAGACTGGCCTCTAAAGCTTCCAATGCTGGTGATTGTGATTATCAAAAACAGAACAAAATATAACTTTAATTTCCTATGAAGCACTTATAATGCGCTTTAGATTGTTGGCAAAACAGTATAAAATACTTTGATGTTAACTATATTTAAGTTAAGGGACAGATTTATCAGTGATTGCTGTTTTTATTTACAGTATCAGTCAGTATTGTATATACACACAACTGTTCAAAGGTTTGGGTTTGATAAGATTTGTAATAACACCCGTAATTTAATAACACTGTTAATTGTAATCCTTAGTCAAGTAAATTTTATTCATACAGTGCTTAATTTGAAACCGATTGCTTTAAAGCAGGTTTTCTCTAATATTTTGAGATCCTTAGCAGATCTCACAATGAGAATTTATCTTTCTTGCTTTTGATTACAGTGCCTTGCAAAAATATTCATACCCCTTATATTTTCAAATTTTCAGTAATCCACCAATAGGAATACAGGAAGAATGAATGAATGGGCTGACATTTGGACTGCCACAAACCAGCCACACATGACTATAGCAGGTTATATGTGTTTTTCCAAGTAAAAGCCAAATGTTAACCATAAGTTAACATATTTCAGGATGTGCCATAGCCTAGCCAAATATGGCTCTTGTCTGTGTACTGTCATATGGGCCATATACCTTAATACAAAAAGTCACCCAAATGAAAATTCCCTCCAATTCTAAAGCCATGGCAAAACAAATATGGTACAAGTTTGGCCCATATGTGCTCAGCCATGCCATACCTAGGCCAAACGTGACAGCTTTCAGCCACATTTGGCCCAAACTTTCTTGCTATCTGGGTCATTTTTGTCACATTTTGTTTTGTTGCAGCATTTTGTTAAACTGCTTTAAATTAGTTTTTCCCCACATCAATTTACACTCCATATACCATAATAATGACAAAGCAAAAACCAGATTTGCAAATTTTACAAATGTATTAAAAATAAAACACTGAAATAAGTACATTGCATAAGTATTCATACCCTTAACTCCGTACATAGTTGAAGCACCTTTACAGCCTCAAGTCTTTTTGGGTATGATGTGACAAGCTTTGCACATCTGCATTTGTCAATTATCTGCCATTCTTTGCCTCACATTTTCACCTCTCAAGCTCTGTCAGCTTGGATGGGGGCTGGCAGACATTTTCTAGAGTCCTAGTTGTTCCAATCGTCTTCCATTATGGATAATGCTTTAATAATTGCCTTAACGCAAGTCTGTCACCGAGCTCTACAGGCAGTTATCTTGACCTCAGGACTTGGTTTTTGCTCTGATATGCATTTTCAGCTGTTAAACCTTTTCTGAGAGGTGTGTGCCTTTCTAAATCATACTCATTCAAATGAATTTGCCACAGTTTAACTCCACTCGAAGTGTAGTAACATCTAGAAGCAATATGAATGCTCCTGAGCTAAATTTCGAGTGTCCCAGAAAAGGGTATGAATACTTATGCAACGGGATCTTTTCAGTTTTTTATTTTTAATAAATTTGCACAAATGTTAAAAGCCTATTTTTTGCTTTGCCATTATGGAGTAGGGAGTGTAGATTGATGTGGGGAAAAAAGTAATTTAAAGTAGTTTAACATAAGGCAGCAACATAACAAAATGTGAAAAAAAGAAGGGGTATGACTAATAAATAATTTCGCAAGGCACTGTATATCTTATGATGTCAAAATTTAAAAAAGTTTCATGCAGAACCATCTATTTTTTGGTTATTTGACATATAATCAAATTAAACGTTGGTTTATCGATTTCTGTCGGAATTTAACACCAGTTTCTAAATTTACCACCATTCTTTTTACTGTGTTTGATAGTGGATTAAATCTAGTTACATTATTCTCAGTATGCCAAAGATACATATTGGACATTGCCAGTGTTAATATGCATATGCCTGAGAGGCAAATGTGATCGTGCTGAATGCCGCAGTATAATGCAGAGTGATTTCTGTTTAGTTTTGTAACTATGCTTTTTTGTTCCTGTCACGGTGAAGTGCCGTGTGCAGGCCTGATAGCATCTCTTGTGGTTTTCAGTGGACGACTTTTTAAACGCATTCTCTTGGCTGTGACATGTACCATGGTTGTATGGGGCTGCTTTCATGTCCTGCCCTGTTGTTCTGGCCTGATAGAAAGATACGCACTGGAGCTCTTGTGGTGCTGCTGGTGTGTGTGTGTGTGTGTGTGTGTGTGTGTGTGTGTGTGTGTGTGTGTGTGTGTGTGTGTGTGTGTGTGTGTGTGTGTGTGTGGTTAATAGTTTGAAACATTTTTATCTGATTCATATACAAGTTAACACAACATTTGTCTTTTTTTCTCCCAGAGTCATATGCATATGGTTTTGTCTGGTGAGTTTCAAAGACTGTAGAAAAATGAATACGATAGTATTAATAGTGTTAATTGTTTGAACTATACTGAAAGTATTTTGTGTGTGTGTGTGTGTGTGTGTGTGTGTGTGTGTGTGTGTGTGTGTTCGCTGGCAGTAGCCAAAAGATGAAAGACTGCTGAGATCACATACTTGTTTGGATATGAGGGTAGTTTCCAATGGCCGATTGCTCTCTCTGATAGGTAAGTTTTCTCATCTATAGTGGAATTTCTGATGCCAAAATGCTGTTTAGTGAGTCGCTGCTGCTAGTTCTCCCTTTGATATGTGTGACTGACAAAAGCATTTGAGATTTCCAGGATAACTTATTATTACTGAACTCAAAGTGTTGGATGGACATATGATATCAATCAATGTTCCTCCCAGGATTTGCGTATTTGAGTGGTTCCACAGTGTTACTTGTACATGAATTATAGATCTTTTCACAGCCTTCACAGTTGCACTAAATTGACATGTGGTTTGGATTCCCCTCTCTTTCTCTCTCGCTCTCTTGCTCTGGGTCTATGTGTTATCTGCGTGTGTTTTTGTGTGAGTGTACCTGGGGGGTCTATAAGATTGAGGATGATGGCTGAGGAGTTCCACATGTCTTTTCTGAGTGAAATGATCTGATGAGATTTTTGCGGTCATTGTGGATTCTGCTGTTTTGGACTGAAAACAGAGCTGTCCCTCAGGGCAGCCCGTTATAATCAGATACAAATTAGAATTTCATCTGAATGAGGTCAATTGAGTGACTTCAGTTCACTTGCAAAAGAGATTTAGTAGCTTAATGTGACTTTCAGAGATTTACTAACTTAAAGTGACAGCTGTCTTTATTTTCCCCCACATTTTCATTCGGAAGATGCATGGTTTTGCCTTGAGTCTTCACAAATATCTGCCCCGACTGGGTTCATTTTTGGATCAATGATGTTTACAAATAGGAAGAAAAGGAAAATATTTTAAAAATCTAGTTTAAAACACATGTTGGTTTTTTTATGGTATTGCATCATTTTCACTTTAATGAAGAATAAAATTCTTCTGATGAAATCAATAAAATAGAGTTTTTTCAAAACACTTCACACAACGAGCACAACATCAGTCTATGTGGGCTAAACTGTGAATCATTTATCATCGCTTTGGCACAAAATGCGTTTATTGACGATATCTGTCAAATTACACAAATTCTTTATCACTTCGACACAAACTCCACCTAAACGGTTTGTACTATACAAGCCAAGTTTACATACTGTTTTCAAATCTTAATTTCAAAACCTAGCACAGTACAAAAATGTGTAAGACAGAAATTTGCAGGAAGGTAATATCATATAGAAAAATATTGTGAATGTAAAAAATCAAATACTGTTAAAGCAGTTGCATGTAGCTGAACATGTGTTAGTCTATTACACAAGTGTTAGTCTTTCACTTTCATTACCATCTGTACAAAAAGGGAAAACTTAGGAATACTTTTGTACTGTGATGTAAATATGGACCATGTAACATGTACTGCAGTGAATTATAAACAGCTCAGTTGAGAGTATTGTTCTTGTTTAATAAAGAAGACAAAAGAAAACATTGTATACAGTTTTTTTACAATCGCTAGGACAGATTTCTCAATACTAAAGTCACTTTTTCAAAACTTTTTCTTTCACACAGTTCTCCTAACCATCTTTCAACTTGACACAGCAGTTCATGTTACATTCAAAATGCACTAAAACTACCAAAACACTTCATTAATGCCTCAAATCAACTCATTCTTACATAACTCCAGCAAAGGTTTTCACCAAACAAACACACTTTATCACTTAGAACACAACAACCTAAAAAACACTAACAACAGGTATTATACAGTTTTCTTTTGTAAAAAATTCTTTATAGTTATACTCTGTACCATTTATAAATCATTGCAGTATGTTACATGGTCCATGTTTACATTACAGTACAAATTTATTCTTAAATTTTCCCCTTTTGTATAGATGGTAATGAAAGTGAAAAACTGTAACACTTGTGAAGATGTTCAGCTACATGCAACTGCTTTGATAGCATTTGATTTATTACATTCAGAGTATTTTTCTATATGATATTATTGCAGAAATGTTACAAATTTCTATCTTATTCATTTCTGTGCTAGGTTTTGAACTTCAGTTTAACAATTTTGAAAACAGTATGTAAACGTGCAAATTGGCTTGTTTGGTACATAAAGATTTGATGGTGTTTGTGTCGAAGTGATAAAAGAATTAATGTAATTTTGTGATTTGAGATGTCATCAATGAATGCATTTTGTGCCAAAGCAATGATAATTGATCCACAGTTTATCCCACACAGACTGATGTTATGCTTGCTGTATGAAGAGTTTTGAAAAGTAGTAAGAAATGTGTCCTATAGCGATTGTAAAAAAAACTGTAATCTACCTGTTGTTAGTGATTTTTTTAGGCTTTCTGTGTTCTGAGTGATAAAGTGTGTTTGTTTGGTAAAAACTTTTGTTAGTGTTATGTAAGAATGACATGATTTGAGACATTAACAAAGTGTTTTGGTAGTTTCAGTGCATTTTGAATGTGAAATGAACTGCTGTGTCAAGTTAAAAGATGGTTAGGATAACTGTAAAGAGATTTGAAAAAGTGACATTAGTATTGAGAAATGCATCCTAGGGATTGTAAAAAAAAAATCGTTACGGGTTGGTAATATTTTTTTCAAAGGAAATGGTCACAAAGGCTGCATTTATTTGATTGAAAGTACAGTAAAAATTGTAATTATTATAGCAATTTAAAATAACTCTTTTCTACTTTAATATTTTAAAATGTAATTTCCTGTGATGGAAGCAGTCATTACTCCAGTCTTCATTGTCACGTGAACCTAAGGGAACCTGCTGAAGATGCAGAGGGATTCTCAGTATTATCACGTTGCCATTTATGGCTTCCAAGAATATTGCCTCCATAGTTTTCTTGCAGTTCCTGCTTGCGGCAAAGCATCATTGATGTTTATTTTCACTTCCTGTGATGGCAACGCTGGATTTTCAGCAGCCATTACTCCAGTTTTCATTGTCACATGATTCTTCAGAAATCATTCCAATATGATGATTTATATAATGCTGCTTAATATTTTTGTGGAAACCATGATTTTTTTTTTTCAGGAGAATGTGATAAATTAAAAGTTAAAAAGAAAAGTATTTATTTGAAACAGTAATCTTCTGTAACCCTTTTAATTGTCTACTTATAATTGTTTAACTGTCACTGTCACTTGTCATTATTTTAATGCATCCCTCCTGAATAAAAAAGTCTAAAAAACAGGTTTCTGAGGATTGACACCACATGACATTTTACAACCTGAGCTACCCTTCCAGGCCCAGCTCCAGAATCAAATCACTGAGTGTGCTTCTTAAATGAGTGAGCTTTACTATGGCACCATCCTTTACCATGGCACAAAAAGCACTCCCTTTATAATTACTAAAAAGCTGTCACCCAAACACTCTAAAAAATAAAGGTGCTTTAAAAGGTTCAATGCCATAGAAAAAACATTTTTGGTTCCACAAAGAACCATTCAGTCAAAAGTTATTTAAAGAACCATTTGTTTCTTACCTTTTTTTAATCTGAAGAACCTTCTTTCTCCACAAAGATGTTAATGATTCTTTATGGAACAATTTAGACAAAAAGGTTATTTATTCCATCCTGAAGCACCTTTATTTTTAAGAGTGTAGTTTTTCGCAATCTCACAAAGTTACATTGTAATCACTGAAGTTCTCTATGCTGCAAAATGAATCTCTTATTTACATTGCATCTGCATCTACACAACACCTGATCAAAAACTCAGGAGAGGAGATTCTAACTTAAACGCCTCTGATTGGCTGTTGGGTTCAAGAAATCAACAGGTGGGTGTGTGATTGGCTTCATTGCTTAATGCTGCAAAAACCCGAATACGGTATTCGGAAAGGCACAAATAGCGTGTTTTTTACGAATACTTATTTCAAACAAATACTTTAAAAAATATTTGTATTCGGGAACAAGAAAAACTTTATATCAAAAAGCTGCGTTTCCTCATGAGACCGCAGTCAGTGCATGCCCGCGTGAGTGAGTGACATTCAGGAGTCAAGGGGTGGGGTCAAAAGAGGTGACTGACACAGGCTGCTACACACAGCAATAGAGAAGACTCGGCTGGGTGAAAAATGACTTCACTGCATCACTATTTTTGTTGAATAGATTATTGTACCTTAACTGGGTTCTGGAGGCAGTTTATAGCTTTTGGGAAGCAGAGTTTGATCGGGAGATTATTCCATTAGGGGCTGTTCACATGCGCGCTCAAGTTCGTTGTTTCACATGTAGACGCGCGGTATGCGCGCTCATAATGGAAACGACGCGGACACGGTGCTACGCGCTCGTTTTTTCCAGGCGCATCCGCGCCGCATCCAGATAAGTACATCTCAACTTTTCAGTATGCCACAAGCGCAGCGCAGGTCATGTGACCAGAACCAACCAATCAGCTTCACCCTTTCCCTTAATAACATTGAAAAACAGCCAAGTTGGAGGAACAGCTTATCATATCTGTACAGAAATTTAATAGCAGAGCTACTGCAAGCGATTTTTAATGCTGGAAATCCATTTATGCTTTGCTGAAACTTCTGAGTCTTCATTGAGAGATCGGGTCATGGTTGCTTAGCAACGGCAGACGCCACGGGAAAGAAGTTCATTCAGAAGAAGAACAGTTCTTTTAAGTATTATTTGTTTTTATTCTGTCTGTTCAGCGTCCTCCAACAAGGACGGGTGGTGGTGGGGTTCATAATGTTCACAATGGTATTTTATTAGTTGCTGGTTTAACCATGGATGAGGTAATGGCTGTTATGTTATTTTCTTTTCAATGGCGTTCCTTGTTACATGTTCAAAAACATCAACCAATATTGCATATACATAATTATTATAATGGATATAATTAAAGAATACTTACACTATAACGTAAATTATAAGTGTAACGCACAAAAAAAAATAAATACACAAATACAAATAAAGATACAAATACCGGCTGCTTTGCACACCCCTAGTGCAAACCATAACTAGATATGTAAAATCTGCAATGGAATACCATTATTACAACTTTAACTGAGGGTTCTATTGATTAGTTTAAGGGTGCTTTGCACCCCCGGACCTGTAACCTTTTCCTAAAAAGGTCAAACAATTTGCGTAAATTGCATTTTTAATCTTTTTAGTTGATAAATAGAACAAACCGAGCATCACATCATGATCACCTTTTTTTTCTTCATAGTAACTTTTAAGACCATCAGTGGACACAAAGTACTTTAGGTAATTTCCAGTGCCTTTTCTCTCACTCTCCCAGAGAACAGTTTTATATTAAAATGCTTTTCTTGAGATTTCAGTTTACGATAAAATTATACAACCAGATCAGACATGAAGCCCCCTTTATAGTGAAGCTTTTATTGCATCTATAGGGATTTCTGAGAAGCACTTGCTGTATTTCAGAGTGGGCCTTTGGTATGAAGCCATACCTCAAATGTGGCTGTTTATGTACATGGTCAAGCATAGACGTGAGTTTGGGAAAATTTGGATGATGGCTTGCGAACTTGTCACTAGAAGAAAAGTTGTCGATTTTGACGTCTAAGCATGCAGTTTCACATGTGGCGCCAACGTAGCCGCTTCCAACTGTTGCCTTCAGATCCAGAAGCTTTGTTGGGAGAGCTCGGATTTCGCATGTGTGAGTATTGAGACTTGTTTCAAGCAAATATTTCAAAGCCATGTAGCTCTTTAAGCCTCAGATTTTTTTGTGCCTGGCAGGCGCATAGCATTTCTTTCTCTGTGGGTAAGCCTCCTCACTTTCAGAAATCAAACTGTACCGTAACCCACCACCCGTCCTATACATCCAGATGGTCCCCTCTTCGGCACGCCGAGGTGTCAGAGCCCTCTCACACATAATTGCTTTTAACGAACCTCACCAGTCCCGCTTCTGACCACATTCTACCTCTGGTTGCACGTAGCTTTGTGGACTTAGCCTCTGGGATTTCAGGAGTTTTGGACTATGGACTAATAATCTGAGCAGGATCTTGACTGAAGCACGTGGGTTGAGGATGTTTAGAGTACTCCGCTCCCTGTGCTCTGTACACAGCAGGGGGGCAGCGTGATGCCTGCTCATGCTTCACTCAGCATGGATGGAGAGGAGAGAGGGAGAGTGAACGAGGCAAAGCCATGCTCAATTTGAAAAGGGGAATGCTGAATGCTGTTAAGGACTGCATCCCAGAGCTCTTACATGGTTCACTCTCATTTATGAGGAAAGGCAGAGCGAGGCGGTCAGGGATTTTCTGCTGTGATATCTGGTGTTTGGAGTTGTGGGCACTTTATAATACTTAACCATTGATGTTTCCAGCTCAGCTTTGTGACCTCTGGGTCTTTACAGTGGCAATACTATGTTTAATCTTTTTTTGCTGTTGTTGTTAATTGAAAACACACACATGCACACTAGCACCCACACACACACAGTTGTTTGGCATAAAAAATAAAGGACTAACAAGAAGAGATCATCAAGATAAATCACTTCAGCAGTCTTGCTTTGAAATGACTGTATATGTATGTGAGTGGAACATACCAGATGTTAAAATACTTTCGCTTTTTGATAAAATCAAATTTCTAGAACCACCCAGGTGGGCTGTGTGATTAATACCTTGAGTATGCGGTTTTGTTGAGCATTTACCTAGCAGGGTGGGCAAGTCGCTATTGAAAGACCAACTCAAAATGAATAAAAACGAACAATAAATAAATACAGTATATCAGTATTTAATAAAAACACTGCTGTTCAAAAGTTTGGGATCAGTTAGACTTGTAATGCTGTTAAAGAAGTCTCTTATGCTCATCAATGGTGGATTTAAAACAGTAATAAAACAGTAATATTATGAAATGTTATTACAATTTTTACAAAATTGGCAAAGATGAATATTTATCAGCTAGTAATTCAGTCTTAAGTGTCACATGATCCTTCACAAATCATTCTAATATGCTGATTTGTTATTAGAATTATCTATGTTTGCAACAGTTGTGCAAATTTTTTTTTGGAACCTGTGATCCTTATTTTCTGGATTCTTTGATGAATAAAAAGTTAAAAAGAACAGCATTTATTCAATATATAAATCTTTTCTAACAATATAAATCTTTGATATCACTTTTTTTGTCCATTTAACACATCCTTGCTGAATAAAAAATATTAAGGGGAGACACTGCAGGCAGAAATACATTGTTTTCTGTCTGTTCTAAGTTTCTTCTGAATTATGGTGTGACAATATGAGATTCCCAAAATCCCCTCTGTAAAAACATTTGACTCTAATATGTCCAAAAAATTAAACAAGAATTTTGAGACTGACTTCATCTAGTGTTTAGATTTTTGTACTAGAAATGTATGCAAATTAGCGCATATTTCATTAAATAATGCCTCATTTGCATATTCAAACCTACAATTTTAGAAAACTTGTAATACAAAATTTTTTCGCAATTATCAATGTAATCAATTACCTGGGTAAGTAAGGTCATAACTATTAGTTATTTTTTTTACCCTATTCACCTGCAGTGTCTTGTCTTAACAAAATAATATGTACTGAACCCAAAGTTTTTAACAGTATATTGTTAGAAAAGATTTCTATTTTAAATAAATGCTGTTTATTACTTTTTATTCATCAAAGAATCCTGAAAACATATCACAAGTTCCAAAAAAATATTAAGCAGCACAACTGTTTTCAACATTGATTATAAATCAGCATATTAGAATGATTTCTGAAGAATCATGTGACACTGATCCTTTAGAAGACTGGAGTAATAATGATGCTGAAAATTCAGCTTTGATTACAGGAATAAATTCGAATTTAATGTATATTAAAACAGAAAATCATTATTTTACACTGTAATAATATTTCACAATATTACATTTTTTTGCAGCCTTGATGAGCATAAGAGAGTTATTTAAAAAACATAAAAAAATCTTATGAACCCAAACATTTGAACAGCAATGTATATATTTATATAACAACATTTAGATTAATAAACCTATTCATAATTTTAAAATTACTCTCAATAACCATAATAATAACAATAACAAGCATAAATTACAATTAATATATTTCTATAATAATACATTATTTTTATTGTCAATAATATTGTAAATATTATTAATATATGTATTATTATTATAATAGCAATCAAATATTTAATGTATAAATAAATGACTTTACTTGTATACTTAGTATTTGAATTGTGTATATATCATATATAACTATATTGTAACATCTCCATGCTTTTTATTTAAACTGACTCTGGCAAAACTGATAGTTACTTGATTGTAAAGGTGATGAACTGTTGACTAAAGTTGATTCTGGCCCTTGCTTTGTTCTTCTGTTCTTTGTTTTTCTGAAACCACACTTGAACAGATGTTTACAAATTTGACTGAGGTTGACTTGACCAAACTTTAATGACCAAAATAACAACAATTTTAGTATTATTTCTTAACAACTGTTCAGTTTTTTTCTTTCAAATGCCCCCAATTTTAGATTTAGTCACAATGATTGTCGCATGTTTGTAGGCAGGCAGAAATTAGCAATAGATGTCAATAAATACAAGAAGATATGTATCTGAGCATGTCTGCCAACTATTCGTATCGATAACTGTAGCCTAGTATTATTCTTCTTATTTTGTGAAAATTTAAGCACATAAAATTGGCATATACTCTGCAATGGAACTCAGAGCCAGAAGACCTGGGGCTAAACTCACTACAGGCCCATTTAGGTTAATATATGCATGAAGACTTTCTTTTCTCCAGGCTAGAGACTCTTGTTGCCTTGAGCTTAGATAAAGATGAGCCCTTGGCTAAGATCTGATATGAACCGAGCCTTGGGTGAACACTAAACACCGTTCTTCAAGTTAATCTCCTCAGCTGTGGAAAGCCATGTGTCTGCTTTCTCCCTCTGCTGTGCAGATAAAGTAATTAGGTACTTCCTGTGTGTGTGTCTGACCGTAAAGAGTTAAACCGCTCAAGCGTTGGAGAGCTCTTCTTAATAAATTTGTGTGTTTGTTCTCTCTGCTTACTTTGATTGATGGTATTGTTTTAAGCCAGGGAGGTTTTGGACCGCTCCACCATTGTTTCAGCTCTTTTTTTCTATTTTTTCCTCTCTGTCTCTAAAGGAAAGAGCAAGAGGGAATAAGATGGAGGGGGTTGGGGGGAGTGTAAGAGAAGAATTAAAAAAGACAAAATGTAGCATTCATCTTGTTTATTCACCCAGTGTTAAAGTTGTTGAAATCTGGTATGTGGCTTTTTCCTGCTCTGAGAGTTTTTGCGGGTGCTGGTGTTTCACAGTTTGCCTTTGGCATGAGGCTGGTGTGTGTATGATCTCTGAAGCGTACCAGTGTGTTTTGTGAGTATGTGTGTGAAAGCAAGAAACAGATAAAGATAGAAGGAGAAAGAGAGGTGAAGGAATTATGAATTATCCTGTCCAAGCATATACCAACCACAACCACATAGCCGTGTACATTCTGGACTGTGCTTTTCCCTGCAGTCTCGCGTATGTGTAAGTGCATGTCAGACCCCCAGGACGACAGAGAGGGGAATAGCATCCCTGCTCTCTCACCACCGTGGCTCAGAAACGGGTATGGAATTTACAGTTCTAACAAAAGCCATTCCAACACTTTTTCATTCCCTTTTTTTAGTTTACGACTATTATTCTTACAAGATGTTTTAGGTTCTGGTCATCCTTGCTGACACAAACCACAGTACTTCTGATTATTCTTTTCTTTCCTCTTCTCTTTTCTTTTTCGATGCTTGGAATGTTTTGGGAAAACAGAATGCAACGGCGCTCTGATGGTGGTCTGCTTCAGTTAGGCTTGTCTAGTGTGTTAGCCACCAAGAACATACTGAAAATAACCCTCTGTTGGGCTAGGTGTGTTATTTTAGGGAATGTCCATTTTATATGATGGATATATGGAATTATGACTTGTTTTTCTCTTGCTCTCGCTCTTTCTTTCTAATGACCTCATGCAATCACTCTTTTATTGCTTCGGGGATTCAGCTCTGCAATTCTCAGCCCTCTCAAAATGCTGCATTTACATTTATTCATTTAGCAGACACTTTCATCCAAAGCAGCTCATAAATGAGAATAATTTGAAAAGAACAAATAATTTGAAAAGAACAAACGAGCTTTCTGACCCTCCTCAGACAGCAACTGAATGTAACTGAAATGTTCCCAGGCTCAGAAAGGTAGTAAGGACATTATTATTGGGACACACCTCTTAAAGGAGAAGTTCATTTCAAGAAGAAATATTTACAGATAATTTGTCATCCAAGATGTCTTTCTTTCTTCAGTCGAAAAGAAATTATGTTTCTTGAGAAAAACATTTCAGGAATGTTCTCCATATAGTGGATTTTTATGGTGCCCACAAGTTTAAACTTTCAAAATGCAGTTTCGGTGCAGCTTCAAAGGGCTCTAAATGATCCCAGCTGAGGAAGAAGAGTCTTGAATGAATGAATGAATGAATGAATGAAGCATTTATATAGCGCTTTAATTGTGTATTGCCGTACACCCAAAGCGCTTTACAGTCATATGGGGGGGGGGGGGGGTCTCTCCTCAACCACCACCAGTCTTATCTAACAAAACAATCAGTTATTTTCTAAAAAAAATTTCAATTTGTATACTTTTTAATCTCAAATGCTTGTCTTATGTAGCTCTGCAATGCTCATGCGTACTCTGTGTACTCTGGGTTAATACAGTTAAGGTATGTTGAAAAACTCCCATCTTCCGACATCTGTGTTTTACCTTTTTTTTTTTTTTTTGTAAAGGGCGTTTGACCTTCTTTGCACTTTCACTTTGTAATCACTGGGTCGGAAAATGAGATGTGAGTTTTTTGACCTACCCTAACTGTATTGAACCGGAGTACGCAGAGTTCGCATGCACATCGCAGAGCTAGACATAACAAGCATTTGAGGTTAAAAAGTATATAAACTGTAATTATTTAAATAAAATAACCGATCATTTCCCTAGATAAGACCCTTCTTCCTCGACTGGGATTGTTTAGAGCCCTTTGAAGCTGCATTTAAACTGCATTTTGGAAGTTTAAACTCGCGGGCACCATAGAAGTCCACTATATGGAGAACATTTCTGAAATGTTTTCCTCAAGAAACATCATTTCTTTACAACTGAAAAAAGAAAGACATGAACATCTTGGATGACAAGGGGTGAGTAAATTATCTGCAAATTGTTGTTCTGGAAGTGAACTTCTAGTTTAATTATTGAATTCAGGTGTTTTGCTCATATGTGACACAGATCGGATGTGTTCTATAACCGTTGTGAACAGGAAAAAAATGCATACATTCGGATATTTCAAGATCAGTTGTAGGCCTCTTTCATATGTGAAAATAAATCAGATATAGCCTAAATCAGATATGTGCCAATGCGACTGGCATGTAAACGGGCAGATTGGATTTTCTGAGGCATTGCATTCTGTACGTATTAAAACTGTGACAATTTGGTACTTCTCCTTGATTTAATGACGTGATATTATTCTCAGCAGAAAGCATACAGTAAGTGGAGGCGGTAAATGACAACATCATGGTGATGTTTGGCACTTCTCATATATCGCAGAGCTAGCATCATGGATATTTCACGCTCTTCCATCTTGGCTAGTGTGGGGTGCAAGAACCCCCTTTAAGCATGCCCAATGTTTCACATGGCATGGCAAGTGTAAACACATGAATCGGATATGGGTCACAATTGACAGAGTGTGTAAACAGACAGTCAAAGAAAACTGGATATAGGCAACAAATCAGAATTGGGAATCAAGACTTGCAGTGTAAACGAGGCCAGAGTATGCTTATAAGTGCTGATGCGCACTGTGCGTAAAAATAGGGTGACCATACATGCTCTTTTTCCCGGACATGTCCTGGCCTGGATTTCTATATTGTCTAAAATATCCTGGTTTTGGCTTTGTTTTTCTGTTTTCAAAATTGCTGAAGGAATGATTGAAATGTAGTTTGACCAATAACATGCAGGCATTGTACATAATCGACCAATCGCGGTGTGTGACAAGGTGGGATCTACAGTGAACCATCAAAGCGTTGCAAATACGCATACATATTATGTGTTGTGTTTGACTTGAAGCAGCGATATGCAGACTGATCAGTGCTTGACATCAAAGTACTGCAAGAGTAATTTGAAAGCATAAGGAGCCATCTATAGCTCTCGCGGGACTTTAATGTCCTACACCAGTTGGTCTGCACAGCACTGCTTTAAGTCAAAATCAAGAATGAAAACAAGAAAACAAAGCCAAAACCTGGATATTTTAGGCAGTATAGAAATCCTAGCCAGGATGTGTCCGGGAAAAAGAGCATGTATGGTCACTCTAGTAAGTCACCAGCGCTCTTGAGTTTCCATAGCTGTAGAGTTCCAGATGTCCACTGGCATTAATATCAGCACAAAAAAAACAACAACTGTGCAGCGGGAGCTTCATGGAATTGGTTTCCATGGAGAAGCGGCGACATACAAGCCTCACCTCACCAAGTACAATGGCAAGCGTTGGATGCAGTGGTGTAAAGCACACCGCTGCTGGACTCTGGAGCAGTGGAAACATGTTTTGTGTGTTCTTGGCAGTCTAAAAGGGCAGTGGGTTTGGTTGATGCCAAGACAACATTACCTGCCTGACTGCATTATGCCAGCTGATGTTTGGTGGTGGAGAGGGATAATGTTATGGGGCTGGTCTTCAGGGGTTCTTCCAGTGAAGAGAAATCTTAATGCTTCAGCATACCAAGACATTTTGGACAATGCTATGCTTCCAACTTTGTGGGAACACTTTGGGGACGGCATTTTTCTATTCCAGCATGACTGTGCCCCAGTGTACACGATGTCCTTAAAGACATACGAACTTGACTGGCCCACACAGAACCCTGACCTCAACCTCATCCAACACCTTTGGGATGAACTGGAACTGGGCCTAACCTCACAAAAGCTCTCCTGGAAGAATGGTTAAAAAATTCCCACAGAAACATTCCAAAATCTTGTGGAAAGCCTTCTCAGAAGAGTGAAAGCTGTTGTAGCTGCAAAAGAGGAGACCGACTACATATTAATGTTTATATATTTAGAATGCATACAGCTGAGAATTATATACAGTTGAGGTCAAAAGTTTACATAGACCTTGCAGAATCTGCAAAATGTTAATTATTTTACAGAAATAGGAGGGATCATACAAATTGCATGTTATTTTTTTATTTAGTACTGACCTGAATAAGATTTTACATAAAAGACGTTTGCACATAGTCCACAATTGAAAATTGTAGTTCAAAGTTTACATACACTTGATTCGTAATACTGTGTTGTTACCTGAATGATCCACAGCTGTGTTTTTTTTTGTTTAGTGATAGTTGTTCATGAGTCTTTTGTTTGTCCTGAACAGTTAAACTGCCCGCTGTTCTTCAGAAAAAAATCTTTGGTTTTTCATCATTTTTGTGTATTTGAACCATTTCCAACAATGACTGTATGATTTTGAGATCTTTTCACATTGAGGACAACTGAGGGACTCATGCTACTATTACAGAACGTTCAAATGCTCAAAATGCTTCACAAGGAAACACAATGCATTAAAAGCCAGGGGTGAAAACTTTTAGAATTTGAAGATCAGGGTAAATTTGACTTAGTCTTCTGGAAAACATGTAAGTATCTTCTGTTTCTGAAGGGCAGTATTAAATTAAAATATATATATATATATATATTTAGGCAAAATAAGAAAAAAGTACACATCTTCATTCTCAAAAGTTTACACCCCTGGCTCTTAATGCATAGTTTTTCCTTCTGGAGCATCAGTGAGCGTTTGAACCTTCTGTAACAGCTGCATGTGAGTCCCTTGTTGGAAAGGCTTCAAATACACAAAAATGCTGAAAAAACAAAGAATTTGCAATTTAACTGTTCAGGACAAACAAAAGACTCATGAACAACTATCACTAAAAAACACAGCTGTGAATCATAAGAATCAAGTGTATGTAAGCTTTTAAATTAGTTTTTTGTATTAATTTTACTATTATTTTCTCTTGCGGACAACATCTTTTATGTGAAATTTATTTATGTTGATACGTTGATTGCCAAGCATTTCCATTATATGGACTAGCATGTGCAGGACATTTTGACAAGTCTGCTGTTATATGATCAGAGCTACATTAAAAACAGAAATAGTCTTTAAAATGTAATTTATTTTTGTGATGGTAAACCTAAATTTTCAGAAACCATTACTCCAGTCTTCAGAGTCACTTGTTCCTTCAGAAATCATTCTAATATGATGTTTTGCTGCTCAATTATTTCTCAAAATGCTAAACAACATCCCTTAGCAAGTGTAACTGCTTCCTAAATGTACTTTGGCAAGATGTTATTGTTGTGACTTTAATCAGTTTTTTAGTTGGAAAAGCTGGTGTACTATTACAGTTACAGTTGTAGTCTTCTCAAAAGGTCAGGCTTGAGGTGCTTTGAAGAGTCTCATTGCCTTTACATGTGGTTCAGAGGGGCTTTCACACTAAGTGAGTCACAAGTTCTGCAGAGGTTCCATGTGAGAAACCTCATGCGTCTCACCCAGAAAGTGGTTTCACACAGGTCACCACAGTCCATACAGACCATCTGTAGCCTGTAGGTGTCATTTCTTTACAGCGACGTCTGAGACAATGTGTGTGTTCTCGCTCTCTCCATCCCTACAGAAACGGGTCGATCAGCATCATTTCCCACCTCTCGAGTCTTGTAAACTCATCCTCTGGTTGAGCGCAGCGCATGTTTACATACCCCACTGTTTTTATGTTTGTCTAATCAAACAAAAGGAAGTGGAGAGAGAGAAACAGCAACATTCCCTGTCCACGCTGTTTACTTAATCTCTGAAGAACTGTTCATAAAATGACACATGAAATATTTCAAAGCTTGACTAGAGACAAATAAGTCCAGCTTGACCACAGAATGTCTAGCTGCTTTGTGTATTTTTCTGGGTTATTTTTTATTTGTAATGTGTGTGTGTGCCTTTGGTGGGCCGTTCAGCTGTTTTGGGTTCTGTCCCTTTGTCCCATTTTGAAGGGCATAAATATTCAAGAGAGCAACAAAACAAAAAGAGACAAAACAGTGCTGACATACCACAGACATAGACATGCTATCAACACACAGGCTTTGGGCTCGGACAAACTCTGGGTTGTGGGGTTGAAAGGTCATAGTGTGCTGAACAAGATTTTTTTTTTGGTCGCACTTTATTTTAAGGCCCAATTTTTGCTATTAACAAACTATTAACTACAACTTTTGCCTCAATAAACTCCTAATTTGCTGCTTATTAATAGTTAGTAAGGTAGTTGTTAAGTTTAGGAATTAGGGATGTAGAATATTGTCATGGTCAAAAGTGACACAAAAAACATTTCTATTGTTTCAATATTTCAATATTTTGAATGTTCTTTGGAACTTGTGTTCATCAAAGATTTCTGGAAAAATGCTCTACAAAAATATTGGGCAGCATAACTGTTTTCGACATTGATAATAATAAGAAATGTTTCTTAATGTTTCTTAACCAAATCAGCATATTAGAATGATTTTCTAAATTGAGAAATCTGATTACTGCCACACCTGTTCGCAATCAAGAAATCACTTAAATAGGACCTGCCTGACAGAGTGAAGTAGACCAAAAGATCCTCAAAAGCTACACATCATGTTGAGATCCAAAGAAATTCAGGAACAAATGAGAAAGAAAGTAATTGAGATCTATTACTTGCCCAAATGGCGAGAACATGGAACAGTGGTGAACCTTCCCAGGAGTGGTTGGCGGACCAAAATTACCCGAAGAGTGCAGCGACGACTCATCCAAGAGATCACAAAAGACCCCACAACAACATCTAAGAACTGCAGGCTTCTCTTGCCTCAGTTAAGGTCAGTGTTCATGACTCCACCATAAGAAAGAGACTGGGCAAAAATGGCCTGCATGGCAGAGTTCCAAGACGAAAACTGCTGCTGAGCAAAAAGAACATAAAGGCTCGTCTCAGTTTTGCCAGAACACATCTTGATGATTCCCAAGACTTTTGGGAAAATACTCTGTGAACTGACGAGACAAAAGTTGAACTTTTTGTGTGTGTCCCATTACATCTGGCGTAAAAGTAACACAGCATTTCAGAAAAAGAACATCATACCAACAGTAAAATATGGCGGTGGTAGCAGGGGTGTAGCAGCCAATTTAAAAGTGGGGGGACAGTATGGTGATGTTCAAACAGTATAATAAATTCTAAATAGAAGAACAATGGGCATTTTACAGCAACAAAGTGGCAATTTGAGGACACCCAAGAGATTTGCGCTGTGATTGGCTAAATGTTAGTTCACTCAAATCTAAGTAACAAATCAGAGAACAATGGTGGAAATATTGGTGCTAGGTCAAAAAAAGTGCGGGGGACATGTCCCCCCCATCCCCCCCGGTTGCTACGCCCCTGGGTGGTAGTGTGATGGTCTGGGGCTGTTTTGCTGCTTCTGGACCTGGAAGACTTGCTGTGATCAATGGAACCATGAATTCTGCTGTCTACCAAAAAATCCTCAAGGACAATGTTCGGCCATCTGTTTGTGACCTCAAGCTGAAGCGAACTTGGGTTCTGCAGCAGGACAATGACCCAAAACACACCAGTAAATCCACCTCTGAATGGCTGAAGAAAAACAAAATGAAGACTTTGGAGTGGCCTAGTCAAAGTCCTGACCTGAATCCTAACGAGATGCTGTGGCATGACCTTAAAAAGGCGGTTCATGCTCGAAAACCCTCCAATGTGGCTGAATTACAACAATTCTGCCAAGATGAGTGGGCCAAAATTCCTGCACAGCGCTGTAACAGAGTCATTGCAAGTTATCGCAAATGCTTGATTGCAGTTGTTGCTGCTAAGGGCGGCCCAACCATTATTAAGTTTAGGGGGCAAACACTTTTTCACACAGGGCTTCATAATAAAAAAACTTCATTCATATTGTGTTTTAAATTAGTAAAAATTCTTACTGACAAATGGGCAAAATCTAGGATAGTGGCAAATTTTAAAAATTTAGAATTACAGCTAATTAGTATTTGGGGTGAAAGTAATTTGTCTTTTAATATGTAATAAATTGATATTTGTTGTAAATATGCCCTGACAAGACTGTTACACTGAATGACATTTTATTGTGTGTCTTCTGTAAATTAGGGAAAAATGTATGATTTTTTTTTTTTTTTTTGCTCAGAAAAACAAAAATGCAATTAAATAAACTGAAAACTTTTTAATATATTTCTTTTGGGGAAAAACAACAATTTAAAGCAGTATTACATTTATTGTTTTTATGCATAAACCCTTTTTCGTCTTTGACCCATATATTTATATTCAGTGCTATGTAATGATTAATTGCGATTAATTGCATCCAAAATATTTTTTTATGTATTTACATGTGTATATATTTATATATTAAATATAAATATATTTCATATATAAACGTAACATTTTTCTTAAATATATACTAGCATTTGTGTGTATTTATATATGCATAATAAATATACACAGTACACACACATATTATATCAACAAAAATCATTATTTTGGATGTGATTAATCACGATTAATCATTTGACAGCAGTAATTAAAACACAAAACAGTTATTTTAAATTGTAGTAATATTTCACAGTCATATTGTTTTTACTGTATTTTTATCAAAAAAAATTCAGCCTTGGTGGGAATTTGAGACTTTTTCATTAAAACATTAAAACATCTTACCGATGACAAACTTAAAATGTATTAAATATGGTGAAATATATTCAGTATGTAAAATGTAAAAATTTATATATTTTATATATATATTTTATATATATTTTTATATATATTTTATATATATATATATATTTTTTATAATTAAAATATATTTTAATTATATATATATATATATATATATATATATATTTAATTATATTTTAAATATATTTTCAACTTTCAAAGAAATATTGTCAAACCAGCATTCAAAATTTGTCTTGAAAATCTTTTGTGAGACCTCATAACACTCTTCTAAGGTTTCTTTATCTCACTTGTATTATGTCTTGTATTTTGTTTTTGTCTCTGTCTTGATATCATTAACTTGCCATGATTTCTGATCAAAGAAACCTCGATCCCTAAGTGTTTGTGTAAGTCTGCACCCTCATTGACTTGCTCTGAGGAATTCCTTAATGATACGTTTTACACACAAACAAATCAATCCCATCTCTCCTGCTTTAAAGCTGTTGCTATGTTTAGCCTGAAACTGGGCTTTAGCAAATAAACTCCATGGGTGACTAGCATCTCCAAACAAAAAGAGATGACAGGAAGGGGTGTATGGAGTAACTGAGCATCATGTGACTTGTTTGGATCATATTGCTGGATTTATGAGGCAATTATTTGCTCTCCTTAAACACCACCCCTTACCGACAACTTGATCTCATTCTAGCTCTCTACATATTTTGTTTGAGAGTAGATTTAGTTAGTTAAAACCTTTATCCATCCTCTTTTCTTCCTACACCAGGCTTGCTTGATACCTGTGTCCTGTACCTGACATTTTGAAGTATTACTCCACTTCCAAAACAAAAAATTCCTGATAATTTACTCACCCCTATGTCATCCAAGATGTTTGTGTCTTTTTTTCTTCAGTCGCAAAGAAATTAAGTTTTCTGAGGAAAACATTCCAGGATTTTTCTCCGTATAGTGGACTTCAATGGTGCTCAACAGATTGAATGTTAAAAATGCAGTTTCAAAGGACTCTAAACAATCCCAGCCGAAGGTCTTATTTAGCTAAAACATGAATATCTTGGATGATAAGGGTGAGTAAATTATCAGGAAATTTTTATTCTGGAAGTGGAGTAATCCTTTAAGACTATCTACAACATAAATAACGCTTGATCTGTACTGCATTTGACTGTTTGTACATTTTATTACAAGTTTGGTAATGACGGACAAACATGAGCCAAACTCATGGACAAGTTGTGGTAATTTTGGTTTGGCTATGATATGCAATAGTAAGTGATTCAGAGAATCTTGAGCTGCGCAGATATCCGCTCAACATAGTTCTGAATGTTTTTCAAGACATTACATAATGACTCATCTAATGGGAGTTAAGAAACTGATTCTAGACGAAACCCTGCCAGGATTTAATACCTAGCTAAGTCTTAATACCCAGTTAAGAGTCAAAATATGCAGTAAAATCCATTCTGGCCCAGTTTTGTCTTAAAACACTTAAATGCCAGGTCATGCTGACTCTGGGAGTGTGAAAAAGGTAGTATAGAAATTTTGGAAGAGCAACAAATGGAGCATAATACAGGTCAGCAAACACATATTTTTAAGAGTTTAACAGTTCTATTTGGTTTCAGGTAAGGATTTAGTGAGTGTTTTTGTGTATGAATGTATGTCTATGCTTGTATGTGTGGTGGGATGAAGGTAGAGAAATAGGGGGACACACCTTAACCTCCAGTGTCGACTCACTCTGGCTGGATATTACAGCTTGGGACGCACACAAACATGAGATTAGTTTCCATGATTATTGAGATGTATGCATGAAAATCCACCCACACACACCCTGTTGTGTTAATCTGTATTTGCTGTGTGTGTGTTTTTGTGTCTCACCTCAAACAGCCCTAGTGCTAATGGTTTTGTTGATTTTAAACCATTTAGTCTCAATCTGATGTAAGGAGAGCACTCTTTGGAACATACAGTCTTTGATTAATCAAACGTACATGCTCACAATCATGCACGCTGCTCTCTGGATCACACACACACCTTCATTAATGAACATTAATGTTGGGCTGTGTTTCGCTGTGGTTATCTAAGCGAGATGCTATCAGCCATCTCCGAATGCCAGTAAACTCACACACTTGGAGTTCACACTGCTCTCTGCAGACCCTGCTTTCTCAAACAACACCCCCACAACACACCGCTGATCACTCACACATATACACACGCACACACACACACACACACACACACACACACACACACACACACACACACACACACACACACACACACACACACTTGGTCCTCTAGCTTTGATAGCTGCCAGATGTTGAGAGTCGAATCAGTCGCTGTGCTTTAGTACACCACTGTGGATATCTGTCCTAGTCTTGGTTCTCTCCAGATTCAGTGCATACATACACATGCACACACATTCAGTCAGCAAAATGCATGCTTTATGACACTCACACATTTGTATGTAATTTGATAGACATGCCCTTAAAGGGATAGTTCACCCAAAAATGAAAATTCTGTCATTAATTACTCACCTTCAAGTCGTTCCAAACCACGCAAGACCTTCATTCATCTTTGGAACACATATTAAGAAATTTCTGATGAAATCCGAGAGCTTTCTGACCCTGCATAGACAGCAACACAACTGACATGTTCAAGTTCTAGAAAGATAGCAAGGACATCGATAAAATAGTACATGTGCATCAGTGGTTCAACCGTAATGTTATAAAGTTTTGAGAATACCTTTTATGCGCAAAGAAAACAAAAATAACAACTTTGTTCAGCAATGTCTTCTCTTCCATGTCAGTCTTCGACGGACGTTCACACAGGATGCAGGAGCCAGCATTGTTATTTTTGTTTTCTTTGCGCACACAAAGTATACTTGTAGTTCCATAAAATTAAGTTTCCAGTAACTGCTGATGTCACCATTTTAAAAATGTCCTTACTGCCTTTCTGGGTCTTGAACGTGGTACTTGCATTGCTGTCTATATTTATATAAGATATAGACCTATAATATTTACAAAATATAATATACCAGCATCAGAATTAGATACAATTACATAAGATATTATAAGATATATAAGGTGTAAGATATAGATAGATACAGTTGAAGTCAAAAGTTTACATACACCTTGCAGAAATGTTAATTATTTTACCAAAATAAGAGGGATCATACAAATGTCACAATTCAGACAAAACAAACGAACAACGATGTAGTAAATGAAACTCTCTTTTGTACATTTTTCTTATTTTGCCTATTTTTTCTTGCATATGTTGTATATGATTTCCTCAGTTGTCCTCAGTGTGAAAAGATGGATCCTAAAATCATACAGTCATTGTTGGTAAGGGTTCAAATGCACAAAAATGCTGAAAAACCAAAGAATTTGTGTGATCTGAAGGATTTTTCTGAAAAAAAGCAGGTAGTTTAACTGTTCAGGACAAACTCTTGTGGACTATATGTAAACATCTTTTATGTGAAATATCTTATTCAGCTCAGTACTAAATAAAAAATAACAAGCATTTGTATGATCCTCTTATTTTGGTAAAATAATTAATATTTTGCAGATTCTGCAAGGTGTATGTAAACTTTTGACTTCAACTGTATATGTACCATTCAAAAGTTAATTATTATATCATTATTATAAGTTACTTTAATATAGATAGATAGATGGATAGATAGATTTTCTGTCACTGTATGGTTGACAGGTTCTTTCAAAAGAGCTTAGAGGTTGTTTATAGGAGACTCATGCAATGTGAACAGATTTTTGTCATTAACACAAAGATCCAGCTGGGGAAGTTTCAGTTCAGAACATGATTATTTTTCCATATAACCACAGAACCCTGGAGACTGAGATTATATCTGTTGATAAATAGTCCCAAATTTAGTCTTGGCAGTGACACATACTCATAAAGATACACCTCTCTACACAGTCCCTGCTAGTCATCCATAACTCTTTAGCTATACAGATCTGTAATCCATACAAATTTTACAGGTACATCCGCTTTTAAAGAGATTTAAACATTATTTTTAACGCAATAGAAAAAAGACAGGTAATAATATAGAAGTGAATGGATAAAAAGAAGATCTGAAATCAGGAACATCTCTTTCCTTCCCCCGTTTTATCTTTTTCCACTGCCTTCGCATTCATACATAGTTTGCAAATTGCTGAGATGTTTGCAGACTGATGTCTCTTTCTTTCTTTTTTTTTTTTTTGTTCTGTTGAGGATGAGAACCGAATTGAGAGCATGTGTCTGTTACACCTGCGCTCATGTCAATCCTGCACCACACCTCGTTTCAGCATCTCACACACTCACTCATCACCGAAGAAAGAGGAGGGAGGAAATGATGTCATGAAGACGTAATGGAGTCAGTGCACAGAATTCTTCTCGGTCTCAACATTCCTGTTAGTCATGAGCTGCCAGAGCTGCTGTGTCAGTGATGTGTTACTCCACCCTGAGCTGGTCTTGATCTACTGATAGTCCAGCAGTTTTATTGTTGCTACATTTCTATTGGCCCTCCGCATTTATTTTTAGAACCTGATTGCTATTTTTAGGTCTCAGCTTGTCAAGCAAATAAATCAAGTAAATGTGAATGACAGTACTTAAACTCTGACCTTCTCTGTTCTCAGGTATTTTTCAACATTCATCATCATATTTTCCTCCCACATTAGAAAGGTGTTGTTTCATTCAAATGTCTGATCTGATAATGTGATTGTTATTCTACATCTTACATTTTTTAATAATGTTTTATAATAGAATCCACTATATTTTGATGTATAATAACCCATACTGTTTATGAAATGAAATTCAAATATTGTTTAGACAGTATTTACTTACATATTTTGCCATTTGTCCTAAAAGTTGTTTTTGGGGATTTAATTTCTTGGTTGTGTGTTTCATGTGACACACCCTAAAATAGTTTCTTTAAAGGGATAGTTCACCCAAAAATAAAAACTTGATGTTCATATGATTTCCGCCAAGGCATCCAAGATGTAGGTGACTTTGTTTCTTCAGTAGAACACAAACAAAGATTTTTAACTCAAACCGTTGCAGTCTGTCAGTCATATAATGGCAGTCAATGGGACCCACGGCTTTGAAAAAAAAAACATATACAGACAAAACCAAATTAAACCCTGCGGCTTGTGATGATACATTGAGGTCTTAACACACGAATCAATCAGTCTTTGCAAGAAACTGAACAGTATTTATATCATTTTTGGGGGGCTCTTCGTCACGCGCCAGCTGTTGTGAACACACTCAGGACAGTTGAACATTGTGGTGGATCAGAGGTAAAAAATTATATAAATACTGTTCGGTTTCTTGCACAGACCAATTGTTTTGTGTGTTAAGACCTCAATGTATCGTCACGAGCCACAGGGTTTGATTTGGTTTTGTCTGTGTATGTTTTTTTTTTCACTCTCAAAGACATGGATCCCATTGACTGCCATTATATGACTGACTGCAACGGTTTGAGTTAAAAATCTTCATTTGTGTTCTTCTAAAGAAACAAAGTCACCTCTTGGATGCCCTGGGGGTAAGCAGATGAACATCACATTTTCATTTTTGGGTGAACTATCCCTTTTAAGAACTTATCATATTTTTATCTGAAATATGTCACCTCTATAAAATAATTTCCTGTGCTATTCATTTGTGTAAGTTTAGTCCTTTATCTTATCTTATTTTGATCCAGTCCTCAGATTTTGTTGCGTGATAAAACACGACGCATACAGATGTCTTGCCTCTCTCTTTTTTTCTTTGCCACTTCCTTATTGTCGTACTTTATGTCTCCTTTGGTAAATGTTGATGCAGTCTCTGTTTAACGAATTACACCTATGTTTAACGGAGGACCTTTTGTCTGGCAACAGTCCTCAGCCTGTTATTTAATGACATACATGCATGCACACTAACACATGTATGGACATGAACACGCTTACATACAGCGCACATGAATTTAGACAATCTACTGTCCCTGAGACAACAAACATGAATTCCTGTAATGCTTAAGCCACAACCTGTCATCATCAGTCCACAAACTGCCTCAGTTACAACACTGTTCTCTTTCTTTCTCTTTAGCTTGTTCTTTTCTGCTGAAAGACTCTATAGCACTGGATTTAGCTGCAGATATAACTGGACTCAGATTTATATATAGTGCAGATCTGCATACCCTAATTATTGTTTCATTTCTAGAAGAAACTTGGAGTTCTTTTGGAAATGAGTATTTTGCTTGGATGGGGCTACCGTGTCAAGGTCTGTCAGTTTGTAAAATGATGTATGCGTGTCTATTTTCAGGAAGTTGCAGGCCTGGTGTGCTCTCCGAGAATCAGATTCTCGCTTGATTTCGCCGCATATGTGCGAGGTGATGCTTGATGCTTGAGGATGTTGACTCAGTGTTAGCGATGAAGGACTACAGGCAGCGACAGTGTGAGAGAGACGTGCCATAACTGGAAAAAGCATCAGAGAGAGAGAGAGAGAGAAAAAAAAAGAGTTTGAGGTTTTTTGGTTTTAAGGTTTATGAATATAATCACCCCCGTAGACACATAGAAGAGCTTTTGGGGTTCTGTGATTTTATGGACCGCTAGAAGAGAAACATTCAGCAGGAAGAAAAACCGCAATGGCTAAATAATAACACAGCACTGGGGACCACTCTCCCCTGAGAGCATCCGCAACACTCTCTCTCCCGCTTTCTTTCTCACTCTCGCTCCCTCTCTTTTTTGCCCATGTGTAATTTACAGTATAAACATTGTGTGTCTGTGCTCATTCTCTGTGGCCCTCTGGTGCCGGTCTGACTAACACAATCTCCCATTCTCCCTCCCTTCCTCTCGATTCAGCCCTATTTACAGTGCTCACAGCCTCCACAAGCAGCGCTGACCAATCAGCGGTCACTTTGGTGCCATTTAGATATTATTCTGTCCAATTAGACGTGTGGTAAAGCTAAAGATAGATCCTGTTGAATAGACCTGGTGCCTGTCTTGATGGCCATTTATGCCAAGCCTGCCACGTTAAAAAAAACCCAGTGACCTCCCGACAAGACGGAGCCTATGTGTGCTAGTGATTTAACTTCTGCATCCTTAAAACCTCTCAATCAAATAATGATACCATGTACGCCACAGAACGGCGTTGTGTTGTAAAGCTCTACCTCGATCACCATTTCAGCTTTGCCTACGGTTTATCCACAGAACAGAGGAGAAAATTTCAAGTGTTGCTAAGTTTACTAAATAATTTATATACATGTTATTAAAGGGTTAGTTCACCCAAAAATGAAAAGTCTGTTATTAATTGCTCACCCTCATGCATTGTGGTACTAGTGGACACGTGTTGACTGGCACAGAAGAAAAGAAACTGTTGAATAAAGTGGTTATTTTTGCTTTCTTTTGTGCACAATAAGTATTCTCATAGCTTCACATTATTGTTGAACCACTGATGTCACATGGACTATTTTATCAATGTCCTTACTACCTTACTAGGCATGAACTTGGTAATTACTTTGCTGTCAGAAAGCTCTCGATTTCATTAAAACTATGTTAATTTGTGTTCCGAAGATGAACGAAGGTCTTGTGAGTAATTAATGACAGCATTTACATTTTTGATTGTACTATCCTTTTAAGAAGCTGCTAACTTTAGGATTGTAAGCAGATGCAACAGAAATGTTTTCATTCTTGTGACGTATGCCTGTGATAAGAGTAAAGATGTAGGGAGACCAGGCTAGATGTCACATATTTTCTCTGGTTCCTCAGATGGACTGGCCTTCCATCAAGGGGTTTTCCCTGTCTTTGGTCTGCGCATCCCCATGACCCTACATACGAAAACAATTTCACTGGTATTTCGCTGAAAAAAGAAAGATATGATAACAATTTAATAGTGTGGCATTTTGTCACTCCGTACAGGGTAAGTTGCCACAAAAGCAACCTGCTGTTTATTCATACTGTTTTGAAAAGAATACTACAAAGCCATCAACCACACCATTTTAAGCCGTTTTACTATCGGTTATTTTCAGCAAAAAAAAAAAAAAAAAAAAATATATATATATATATATATATATATATATATATATATATATAAATAAATATTGAAACAGCAAAAATGGAAAACAGTAACATTAAAAAAAAAGAACCACCAGAAATGGTTTTGGCCATCAGAAATTCTAATGAATAAATCTACACGTCTGCATTTCATGAAATCAAAATGGACCAAACTGACTTTTAGTGTGTCACGGATGTGTGTTGGAATGAAGACGAGAATGCAACAACAGGTCTTTTAATAAATCCAAACAGGTAAATCCAGACAAGTAGGGTGAACACTTATCAAAATAACCTTGTGATCAGACAATGAATACAAGACACAAACCAACTTATAAAGACAAGCTAATGACACTAGGACAGGTGATGGTGTTTGGCAATTAGTGCACATGGCGAGGACAGGAAGAGGAAGGACCAAATATGGGCAAAAGAAGGAAAAAACCAACACAGACAGTCCAAGGGGTGTTAAAGTTAGCAGACACATTAGGTGGGTTCGACTTCATGCGGCGCTGCGCAGACCGATCGGCGGCTGACTTGAAGTAGTGCATGCCGGTTAGAAATTTTGTCCGACTTGAACCGGCGCCGACGCCACGTGACGCTCACGTGTGGCATCAAAGTAACGCTAGAACGTTTCGAGAACAGCCGGCTTACTCAGCCAGCGCAGCATTTCAGAAGGGACTGCGCCAGGCTGTGATGACGTCACAGCTTCTCATGATTGGCCACATTCACCACATGACGATGATCACGTGCATGACAAATCAATTTGCATGCCATTTCGTAAATAGTTTACGATCTTTTGACTGCAGTACATTTTATTCCTTTAAATTCTTTATATTGGATTTATGCATAAGTTTATTATTGTACTTTTTTCATACAGACCACTTATAGTATTCAGCTGCATATTTAAGTAATATTTTTTATGGAATAACTAAAATGTCACAGACATTTAATGTAATGTGGTCAACATTGATTGATGCTGAAATCTGTAGTTGCTGCTTCACTTGCATGTGCTGCATTTCTTCCAACAAAAAAGGTATTTATATAGCTTCCAGTTCGTTCATCTGCAATAAAGTAGGCAAACGCCACGTGATCTGCCATGTTTGAGGGAGCAACGAGATCTCCAACTTGTCCGACTTGACGGCTCCGTTTTCAGCTCCTCCCCGACTGCTTTCGGCTAATCTCGCCGATCGTTCTGCGCAGCGCAGCATGAGCTCGAACACACCTGTTGTTATCATGGGGAACAATTAATCTTTAGTAAAAGTTTGTTTTTGAGGAAAACATTCCAGGATTTTTCTCCATATTGGACTTCAATGGGGATCTATGGGTTAAAGGTCCAAGTTTCAATGCAGCTTCAAAGGACTCTACACAATCTCAACCGAGCAATAAGAGTCTTATCTAGCAAAACGATCAATCATTTTCTAAAAAAAAAAAAAAAAGTATATACCACTAAAGTATAAACCACAAATACTCGTCTTGCGCAAGCTCTCTGATGCGAATCTGATGCATTCTCAAAACGTCAAATTTTCTCTTCCAACTTCAAAATGTAAAGGCCGTTTGACCAAAGACTATAGAATACCCAAGACATGTCACTCGGCGGCCATCTTTGAAACGCCTCTCGGGCATACAAGTGCAGCTCCTATCTGTTTGAATGGGGAAACATCAAATTCTCCAAAACTGTTTGCCAAACTTACGATTAAATTTCATATTTGGAATCACCAATGAAATCTAACAAGAACTGCCTCATAAATATGGTTACTTGTGCTCCAATAGCGTGAAAAAACGCTTATTTTTCCGGCTAGATGAGCCAGTGCGCATGCGCAGTACTGAGCGCACGTCTTAGAGCGCCGATTGTTTCTATAGCAACCGGGACTTCTAACGGCAGCTGCGGTGACGCGTTGACTTTTCTAATCAACTATTGGCTCTTTCACTAAGAAGGCGGGGCTTCGCGGCCATAATGAGCGTTGCATTTTTCCCCATTCAAAACTACACGAGTGACATGTCTTGGGTATTCTATAGTCTTTGGTTTGACTTTCTTTGCACTGGGTTGGTCACGCATCAGAGAGCTAGTGCAAAATGAGCATTTGTGGTTAAAAAGCATTTTTTTTTTTTTTTTTTTTAGAAAATGACAGATTGTTTCGCTAGATAAAACCCTTATTCTTTGGCTGGGATCATGTAGAGCCCTTTCAAGCTGTATTGAAACTGCATTTTGGAACTTTAACCCATTGGCCACCAGTGAAATCCACTATATGGAGAAAAATCATGGCATGTTTTCCTCAAAAACCTTTAGTTCTTTTCGACTGAAGAAAGAAAGCCGTGAACATCTTGTATGACATCATGGGGGTGAGTAAATTGTCAATTTTAATTCTTAAGTGAACTAATCCTTTAACCATTCTCTTCCCACTGTCAGTCTGCTGTGAGCTAGAGATGGCGAGAAGCCCTCTATTTTTTCATATTCAATGCTCTGTTTCACTCTAAAATGTCAGTGACCACATCTGGTTTATTCAGATTATGTAGTATCCCAATGTGGTTTTATTTTGACTTTGTGACTTGTTACTTTCAGTTTTCTTTTTTTTATATAATTATTTTGGAAGGTTTACTTCACAGACTTTTAAACTGATTGAGACCAGTTCACTACTCCTTGCAGGACTAACAACTAGGACTTTTGATTAAAATACTGTTCACTACATATGGCCTTTTAAAAAATGACACATGCTTAGATACTCAGGCCTCAGAGAACAGATTAATGCATAAAATGCTGTGTTGCGGGAATCTGTAACAATTTTGTGGTTCATATGAGGACATGAACACTGTGGCCTGGATTTGGGTGTGTGCGTGTGTGTTTTTCATGCAGTTTTCTTACTGTTAGGATTAGATTGTAAGGTTCTAATACATATTAGATGCTATTGTTGTGTTAATGCCAGTGATTTAGCTCCTGATAGCTCGTATAAAATGAATGACGTTCCATGTGTGAATTCAGTTCACCAGTGTGTGGCGGAATGCTTGAATAATAGCTAATCTGATTAGAGAAAAGGTGGGATGTGAGAGGTGCATGCTGGGAGTTTTATCCTCTCGTATAAACTCTGCTTGAACTTATATTACTTGCGTGTGTACAACCTCCTGCCAAAAAACCATCCCGGAGGAAGATGGGACACTCAGGTTGAACCAGAGCTGACATCACTAGCACGTTTTGTGTCGCAGCGCCACATGCTAGATTTCTGTAACCCTATAACCTTTAATCAAGAGAGTCTATTATTCAAGACCTTCGCATGTCCGATATACGAGAGGGCCTGTGTAGTGTGCAGTGAAAGGAAATTGCTTGCAAACGTTTGGAAAAAATGTGGATTATATCACTGTAATTGTTACTAATTGGAACCGTTGAGCCAAATCTTTTGAGAACATTAACAAATAAAGAAACAAAGAAACACATGCTTTCTGACCAAAGTCACAGGGTTCAAGTCCTTAAATCAACTGCCATTTATTGATGTATATTTACGTAGTAAGAAAAGTTGAAGAGAGGGCAAGAGAGCATGAACATGCTAACACATATAGTGTGTGTAATTATGGGTCTGAAAGCAGGCACGAGTTAAAACACACCTGTGTTTGTGATGTGCACGTAGACACATTTCTATATACGAGACTTTTTTTTGCCTCATTCCTCTGAGCTTTTCTGTTAGGGATGATTTACAGTTGCTCTCAGTAGACCAGCAGATATGAGAGATGATCTCATTTGATAACGCCCACAGGTTTATGATTTAGGTTCTCACTTCTCGACATAAATATGAAGAGAAAAGGAGAAAATGTTGAGGTCTGTGATGTTGGGAATGAGGAGTCGTCCTCTAGATGCAGGACACTCGGGTCATTTTATGCTTCCTGACCTTTTGCACAGTGCATCCTTGTGTGTGTAAGACGTAACATATACATTTCAAAACTTGAGCTAAAGAATGTTTTCATTTGGTTAGTGCTTCAGGCAGATGTGGCAGAATGCCAGGTATATACGACACTGTTGATGCCACAGAGAAGCATAGTTTTATGAATACATCTAAGGTTTAATTAAAGAAATGAGCTCATTCCTGTCCCCTGCCTCCAAATTCAAAGAGATATACAGGATTTGGGTGGTGGGAGCATGTTTGATCAAGCATTGCATTTTCTTTTATGTTATAATTTCAGCGTATGTGTTCTAGCGTATGTGTCTCTGAAGTTGCACAACAGAACTATACAGAAAATAAAGTGATGTTCGAAGTTTATTTTAATAATTGCTGTAAATTACAAAATGGTTATCAGGTGGTGACCGTAGAGAATTATTACAAATTTGATCACTGTGAAATCTAATTTACATGAGGAAGATCACATTTAAATCTAATTAGAAATTAATTTACCCACAAGTAAAGTCACTATTCCCAAAGTGTACAGCATATTAACTGCTAAAAGTTTCTTTTTCTCATGAGGGCTTGTATTTATTTGAGCAAAAAAGAAAACCGAATATTATTACCATTTACCATTTTCCATTTGTAAAATGTAATGTATTTCTGTGCTGAATTTCAGCAACTATTACCACACATCAGATTCTATATGAAGGTTAAAAAATCTGTTTTTATTTGAAATAGAATGGTTTTGTGACATTATAATGCATTTACTACAGCTTTTGATTTACTATGACCATACTTTTGAATGGTAGTGTAAGCATATTTGCACTTTACAGTAAGGTTCATAAGTTAACACTTTAGTTAACATGAACTATATGAACAATACTTGTACAGCATTTATTAATCTTAATGTTAATTTCAACATTTACTAATGCATTATTAAAATCAAAAGTTAAATGTTAACATTGCACTGTGAACTAACATGAACTAACAATGAACAACTGTATTTTCTTTAACTAACATTATCTAAGAATAATAAATACTAATAAATGTATTGTTCATTGTTTGTTCAGGTTAGTTGGAACCTTATTGTGCTATAAGATCTAATGGAATCTTATAAGTGTTACTGCATATTTTTGCTAACATTATTTCATTAGTAATGTTTCCATTATTTTGCTTCATAGCCTTTTTTGTAAAATATTGTTTGATTAGTAGGTTTATACCGCATTTTCAGCATATATTCTAGTGAGTTCAGCAGCCTTCTTGTCTCTGTTCAAAGTATGTCTGGTAATTTGTATGTATTATTTGAGCTACAAGATGGATATATGTGTGTATCTTGTGTAACTCTGTTCCTGTTTCAGATCTCCTATTTTCCGCTGTCTGGGACACTCCGTTGAGAGGCAGACTGTATTTACAAGCGACATGGCAAGGAAGGATCTTATTATATCGTCAAAGGTCTTGTGCTTTAGTAAGGCCACTAAAGGGCATGACTATAAGCAACTGTCATTAAGATAGAGAACTAGAGTTTAGAAATCTACACTGCAGAATGGGTGATAGCTAAAAGTGTGATAATTTGATTTGACAACTTCTACTTTGTGGCACACCGCAAATCTTGTAAAGCATGAAACACAAATAGCCCCTATCACTGATGGAGACCACACTACATCAACTCTCTTAAATACTACTTTCTTTATTTATCCTTTTCTATGCTGAAATATTTTCAAGATTCATTTTTCAAGATTTCTGTCATTTACCAAGTCCAGGATTGCATTTTAAAAATTAACATTAGCATTTGAAACCGTTTCAAAATGTTAAACATTAAATCATAGCATAAATGAGAGGGAAGTAATTCCATGATTCTAGAATGAAGTTCCAATCATAGGACAGCAGTTCAGGAAAATGCATGATAAGTTGTTTAAGCCAACTTTGTACAGCATTTAAATTATGAGTTCCCTTATAGAATACAAATTTCCTGATAATTTACTCACCCCAATGTCATCCAAGATGTTCATGTCTTTCATTCTTCAGTTGAAAAGAAATTAAGGTTTTTGATAAAAACATTCCAGGATTTTTTTTGTCCATGTAGTAGACTTTAATGGTTATCAACAGGTTAAAGGTCCATATTGCAGTTTCAATGCAGCTTCAAAGGGCTCTACATGATCCCAGCAAAGGAATAAGGGTCTTATCTAGCGAAACGATTGGCCATTTCCTAAAAAAATAATAATTATGTACTTTTTAACTACAAATGCTCGTCTTACATGTAATCATGCTGGAAAAGTCACATTAGTTCTTCATCTGTGTACTTTGGTTCAAAAATGTAGGGTAGGGCAAAAAACTCCATCCAACCTCTAACTTCAAAATTGTCCATCATCGTTTCAACATTTTTTTAAAGGCCGTTTGACTTTCTTTGCTTTTTGTCCACTTTGTAAGCACTGGGTCAATACTTCCGCCTACGTCACGTGTGAGGTCCAGCTAGTGCAAGATGAGTGTGTTAAAAAAGAATATAAATTTAATTTATTTTTAGAAAATGAGCAATCATTTAACTAGATAAGACCCTTATTCCTCACCTGGGGTCATGTAGAGCCCTTTGAAGCTGCATTGAAACTGCAGTTTGGACCTTCAACCCGTTGGGCACCATTAAAGTCCACTATGTGGTGAGAAAAAGAAGGTTTTCCTCAGAAACCTTAATTTCTTTTCGACTGAAGAAAGATAGACATGAACATCTTGAATGACGTAGTGGATTATCAGGAAATTTTAATTCTGGAAGTAAACTAATCCGTTTAAAGTCAAGAAAAACAGTGTAGAATTGCTGCTTTTATGCAGAATCTATGTAGATTACATTCACTTAAAGGAACACTCCACTTTTTTTGGAAATAGGCTCATTCTCCAACTCCCCCCGAGTTAATAAGTTGAGTTTTACCGTTTTGAAATCCATTCAGCCGTTCTCCTGTTCTGGCGATATCATTTATAGCATAGCTTAGCATAGATCATTGAATCCTATTAGACCAATAGCATTGCGTTCAAAAATAACCAATGAGTTTCGGTATTTGTCCTATTTAAATCTTGACACTTCTGCAGTTATATCGTGTACTAAGACCGGCGGAAAATGTAAAGTTGTGATTTTCTAGGCCGATAAGATTAGGAACTACACTCCCATTCCGGTGTAATAGTCAAGGAAGTTTGCTGCCGTAATATTAGCCTATTTCCAAAAAAAAGTTGAGTGTTCCTTTAAGGCAAATGTAATCATAATAATGTATATTTAAAATTTTCATAACCATTGCATAAAGAACCTTTAACATCCATGGAACTACTGCACAAAAGGCTCTTTATAATGCAAAAAAAGGTTCTTCAGATCATTAAAACGTTCTTAACATTAAGGAAAATGGTTCTTTTAAGAACTCTGGCTTTTGAGGAATCCAAAGTGGTTCTTCTATGGCATCACTGTGAAAACTCTCTTTTGGAACCTTTATGCATTACTTATTATATACCTTAAGTGTAGAGACACTTCCTCTGAGATATATCTGCTAGAAAATCTTCACAGATCTCAATGTAGGCCTGTATCTTGTATAATCTTACACACGTCTACATGATACATTTTCAAAAATCTCAGGAAGTGCATCTGTGCATGTGCGACTAACAGATAATTAGTCAAAGATGACCACACACACAGACACCCTCAGAAGACTTCTGCAAGATGTATGGTTGTGATTTTATTGTAGGGATGCGCAAAACTACATTAAAATCAGCTGGTTAACTAATTAATCTTAACAAAGTCCTGGGGGTGTTTACATAAGACACATTGTTTCTTTCAGTAACAGCTAAACAAAATGCATGAGGTCTTGAGGCGCATTAAAAAATGTGTGTATATATGTGACCACAAAACCAGTCTTAAGTACCACAGGTATATTTGTAGCAATAGCCAACAATACATTGTATGGGTCAAAATTATCGATTTTTCTTTTATGCCAAAAATCATTAGGATAGTAAAGGGGTCATTGGATGCAAAACTAACTTTTACATGTTGTTTGAACATTAACGTGTGTTGGCAGTTTGTGTACACAACCACCCTACAATGATAAAAATCCACCCAGTGGTATTTTTTTAATCTTTAAAAGTAATATCTCCTTTTTAAAATCAGGTCATTCTCAGCTTCTTGTCGTTGTGACGAAACACAGTTGATTGACATGAGCGCCTTACCTTCGACCCGCCCTCACCGAGCTAAAACAATCCGAATACAATCGCCATTGTGCGACTCAGGTGCAGAGGAAAACTCTAATTGAGCGATTGAGGTGTTCTGTTGTTGGATGTAATAATGAACATAGCAGTAGTCATTTACTCCTGACATCTGAGCCGCTTAAGAGGCAGAGGACAACGTTACTTTCGTTTTTTTTTTTTTTTACTTATTTTTTATTAACAAACATCTTCTTGCAAGACATGAGATGAGAATAACAAAGTATCTTAATTCGTTCATGAAATTCTTTTTCACATTAGATTTTCACAAAGTTTTATAGCAAAATTGCATTTCACAGCATGACAAGAAGAACAATAGAAAAAAATATATATAACAACACAATCTAAAACAATAAACACAGAACAACAGCTTTGGATGGGATCAAAATATTCAAAATTGACAGAATTCACCAGCCGATCTATTTAAAGAGAAAATAAAATAAAATATAATATAATAATAATGATAATAATAAATAAAAAATAAATATATATGGGGTGTATTTAAAAACTTCCTCCCCATGTTTCAACCATCTCTTTTATTAAGGGTTTCCATTGTTCAACAAACCGGTTCATTCTAAGTCTTAAACTGTACGTTATTTTTTCCATCCCATATACTTCCCTCACTGTCTGTAAGCAATCTTCAAGTGTCGGAGGCCTTCTCTGAAGCCATTTAATTGTAATGTTCTTCTTTGCTGCAAGTAGGAGATATCTACTCTTCTCACTTTTTATTAAATCTGTTTTAACTCCTTAGATAGCTATTAAAGGGTCTCTGGGCAAATTAACCTTAAAAATTGTATTAATGAGACGAAATATATTTGTCCAGTAAGGAAGCAGAATAGGACAGTCCCAAAATATGTGTGTATGTGTGGCTACTTGTTCTCCACACTCTCTCCAACAGGCACTGGGTTGGCTTAAATTAAATTTGGCTACGATTTGGGGCGTTCGAAAAAAACGATTTGTCACCTTCCATTGATATTCTCTCCAGATTCTACTACACGTTATTCTATGAGTTTTAGTATGCATTTCAGCCCAAATCTTGTCCGATATCCCTACCCCGAGCTCCTTCTTCCATTTTAACTTAATATAATGCGTGTTGTCTTTCTTCATGTCTTCCATAGCTCTGTATATACAGCTAATTGGTCTAACAATCTTATTACCCTTTTGAGCGTTAATCAACAAAATCTCAATTGCTGATGGGGTAGTTTTTAACCTTTTCCAATTTGGATGTTTAAAAAGGTAACTTCGAATCTGGAGATACCTGTAGAAATCAGTCCTAGGGAGAGCAAAATCAGTAGCTAGTTGTTCGAATGTTTTAAGTGTTTCTCCTTCAAAAAGTTGATGAACATATTGCAGCTGTTTCTGGGCCCATATCTTAAAACCTGTATCCATTTTTAAGGGAGTGAAATTCTTTATCTGAGTAATGTTTGTTAACAATGAAAGACCCATAGGAAGATTATAAATCTTTTGCACCTCTCTCCACGCTAAACAAGTAACCTCTGACCAATTTCCCAATTTATATATACTCATCTTCTTTTCTTCGTTAAATGGAAAGGCTGCTAATGAGTAAGGTCTGGAATTAAATTTCTCTATTTCCAACCACCTAGTTCCCACATTATCAGACAACCAGACTATCATGGCTCGCAACTGTGATGCTATCCAGTAATTCTTAAAGTTCGGTAACGCCCAGCCCCCTCGAAACTTTTGTAGCTGCAATGTTTTATATCTGACTCTGGGACGCCTCCCCTGCCAGATAAATCTAGAAATCAACTTATCTAAACGAGAGAACATCGATACCGGGGGGGACAATGGAAGGGTCTGGAAAAGGAATAATAGCCGTGGTAGTACATTCATTCTAACGGCTTCTATTCTTCCAGATAAAGAAAAAGGTAAAATACTCCATCTCCTTAAATCAGAACTGATTTTTTCTAATAATTTTGTGTAATTGCCATCATATAATTTATTCAAATTGCAGGGTATAGCCACACCTAGATACTTAATCCCCTCTTTAGGCCATCTGAAAGAAAAGGAGGACTTTATCTGTGTTGTAATAAGGGCATTCATGGCTAGAGCTTCAGTTTTTCCAACATTGATTTTATAACCTGAATGTTTACCAAATTTGTTGATACACTCCATTAATTTAGGGACAGAGTGTAAAGGATCAGAAATATAGACAATTATGTCATCTGCGTATAATGACACTTTGTGTAACTCTCTTTCTACTCTTATTCCCTGAATGTCAGGGTTACTCCTAATTATCTCAGCCAATGGCTCTATACACAGAGCAAAAAGAAGAGGGGACAGTGGGCATCCCTGTCTCGTTCCCCTCTCAAGTGTAAAAGGTTGGGACATATACCCATGAACTCTAACCATACTTTTTGGGGCAGAGTACAGAAGCCTTACCCACTGAATAAAGTTAGGACCAAATCCAAATTTTTTTAACACTTTCAGCAGAAAGGGCCATGACACTCGGTCAAAAGCCTTCTCAGCATCGAGCGCCAGTGCCATACAGGGTTCAGAGAGAGTTAAACTATAAGACATGATATTAAGTAACCTACGGATGTTATCTTGTAGGTGCCTGCCATTTATGAATCCAGTTTGGTCGTTATGAATCAGAGATGTAATTACTGTATTCACTCTTTTTGCTAAAATTGAAGTCAGCAGTTTACAATCAGTATTAAGCAGAGCTATAGGTCTATATCCAGCACAGTCCGTTGGGTCTTTTCTGTCTTTATGAATAACAGATATGATAGCTTCTTTCCATATTTCTGGCAAATTACAATTTTTATGAGCATCATCGAAAGCCTCTGCTAACATTGGGCAAATTTGACTTCTAAACTTCTTATAAAATTCATTGTTAAACCCATCAGTTCCAGGACTTTTATTGTTTTTCAATTGTAAAATAGCCTCATTAATCTCTTGCACAGTTATAGGAGCATCCATTGCTTCTGAGTCAGTAATGCTCAACTGGGTTAGATGTATTTCTTTTAAATAAATATCAATCTCTTCTAGATCCAATTCATCTTTATTTTCTGAATATAGCTCTTTATAGAATGAAGCAAATGCATCTGCTATTTCCTTAGGTTTAAAAAAAAAAGGATTATTAGAATCCCCACTCCTGATTTTTTGAACAGTGTTAAGCCCCCTCTTTTTCCTAAGTTGGAATGCAAGGAGTTTACTAGCCCTAGAGCCGTACTCATAGAAACTTTGTTTTAGAAATCTTAAATTCCGCTCTACATTGTCAGTGAGCAGTTCATCTAATTTCTTTCTTGCTTCTGCAAGCAAAGTAAAATTTTCTGCGGTAATGTTCAGTTTGTGTTGCAAGCAAAGCTTCTTGCAGATTTCATTTTCTAATGCGGTACGTTTAGCTATTTTAGTTTTCTTTAGAGCAGATGCATAAGCAATCACCCTACCCCTCAGAACTGCTTTTGCAGCCTCCCATAAAGTAACTGCAGTAACATCTCCTGTGTTATTCATATCTAGAAAATATTTAAACTCTGATTCAATATATGTTTGAAAAGCTAGATATCCTAATAAAGAAGTGTTTAACCGCCACAATTTCGTATAAGTTTCCCCTTCTAAGTCCCAAACTAATGACACTGGCGCATGATCTGACAATGTAATATTATGAATTTTGCAGTCAATAGCTCTGTATGTTTCATCTCCAGAAACAAAGAAATAGTCTATTCTAGAGTATGAGTTATGCGGATGAGAGTAGAAAGTGAAGTCTCTATCTCTAGGATGTAGGTGTCTCCAGATGTCAATTACTCCTAATTCCGCACAGTTATTCTTCATTACCTTACTCATTATAGAAAGAGGTTTGTGCGAAAAGGGATTTCTATCTAGTGGGGACAGCACACAATTGAAGTCACCTCCCATAAGCAACTGACCCTTTGCCTTTTCATTGACCAGACTAAACATTTTTTTCATAAACTTAGTGTTAACCTCATTGGGTGCATATATGTTAAACAGTGATATCATAGCCCCAGATATAGAGCCATTAACCAAGACAAATCGCCCCTCGTTGTCTGTATATTTTGAACATATACTGAATTGTATTGATTTATGAAACAATATTGCCACCCCCCTTCGACGTCCTGATGAGTGCGAGGAAAAAAATACCTGAGAGACCCATGATCTAGCCAGTTTCTCATGTTCAGTATCTGAGAGATGGGTCTCTTGCAGAAAAACAATTTGGCTATTCATTTGTTTGAGCTGATTTAAAATTTTCTTTCTCTTTATAGGGCTATGCAAACCCTTGACATTATAACTCACTATCTTTACTGAAGTCATAATACAGTGTCTAAGACTAATATGTCTTTGGGTTGCGAAACATTAAGTAATTCCATCAAAAAAGAAAAAAAAAACATCCCATCCGCTGATTCGTAGAACACATCAAACAAACATGAACAATTCCTAACTATACACAAAACATAATTTTCCTTCTTTTGGACTTCCACAAAAAGAATCCACCCTGTGGCTTCTCCCTGCCACAGACAAATACTCGACTTAAAGAAAACCAAGGACATAAGCAGTACTGTAGGCAGAGTTTGAAGGAGAATCCAGAACCTAATCTTTGAGGCCTGGGCCTTCGACTGCAAGGAGTTATTTGCAGCTAAGAAAAATGGACAGCGTAGCTATTGTAAGCTTATCCATCTCATAATACCCCCTCCTCCCAGAACCCGTAACAGTTACCATTAATGGCAGGCTCATTCATCCTAATATGAATACTACCAGCCCTTTAGAAAGTGAAAGCTAAAGGGGGAAGAAAAAAGAAAAAAAAAGAAAACAATAAATGAATAAAAATATATAGAAGAATAAATACAAAAAAAGGGTAGAAAAATACAAAACAAAATAATAATAATAATAATAATAATAATAATAATAATAATAATAATAATAATAATAATAATTCTAAAATAAAGGGATGAAATAAATGCACATATAGTTTAACACAAACAGTTTGGGCTAAATTTTTCTAACCGCTGAACCTCTTATAAAAAATGTATATAAGGGGGGAAAAAGAAAGAGAGAAAATAATAATAAATAATTAAATAAATATAAATATATGTCTCCCTTATTTAGACTGAGTCATAATGTTAATTTAAATATCAGCACATTGAGCGTAGCTTACAAGTATATTATCTCTTTTACTACAAAAGGAAACGCAGCCGTCCTACGTAGTCAGCGCTCTCATGTCGCTTAGTACTGCACGCGAGGGGTGCCTGCCTCTGGTCTGTCCTTGAGCGAGCCATCCTAACTGGGAAAGTTCTTTTTCGATCAGTTCACTCTGAGAGATTGGCTGTGATTCCCAGGTGTTTCAGTCCGTCCGCCGCTTCCCACCCGGAGTGAAAGGTCTTCTCGCCGGTTTCCAGGGAAACTTTAAGCATCGCCGGGTACGGTGATCTGAACCTTATTTGCCGTTCTTTTAGCTGCCTTTTTATGTCTCTATATTCCTTGCGTCTGCGCTGAATATCTAGGGAGTAGTCATTGTCCAATGAGATGATGTTGCCCTGGTACTTTAGTCCTTTTTTTCTCCATGCCTTAAACAGGATTTGTTGCTTGGTCGGAAAGTGAAGGAATTTTACAACAATTGACCTGGGTGACGCTTTAGGATCTGTCGGAGCCGTGATTAAAGACCTGTGAGCGCGCTCAATGCCCAAATCTCGGTCAGCGGGGAGTTCGAGGAGTTTTTTTAACAAGTTGTCTGTAAATTCTGTCATGGTCATTTCTCCTTCGGCCCCTTCCTTGACTCCGTAGATGCGGATGTTTGACCTGTGCGATCGGCTCTCCAAGTCCTCACATTTTTCTCCAAGTTGACGCTGTTTTGTTAGCATGTATGCTAACAATCGTTCAGTTCTGTCCCCTCGTTCTTCCGATGCGCCTATCCTATGCTCTGATTCTTCTATTCTGTTCTCAAGACTTTTAACCGCTTCCTTCACTTCTTTCACAGAGGCGTCTATTTTTTCTAGCTTACCGGCAACATCTTGTCTCATGGCCCTCATCTCCGTTAGTATTTCCGCCGCCATATCCGCGCTCACTGTTGAGTCTTTTTCAGAAGCGACAATGTTAGTTTCGTCCTTTTTGTTGCGTTTACCTTGTTTCATCCTTTTCTTTGACTCTGTCTTTCATAATATTATTCATGTGTCATCCTTTTTATTCGTTCAGCAGTTACATTTGGAGTCTGCCATCACGGAGCTGCTTCAAAACACGGCCATTTAGGAGGTGGAAAAACCGGAAGTCGTTACTTTCGTTTTTAAAAGGAAAGCGCCGATCCCAATCTACATATGCATCTATGTTCGTGTGAATCATTTGTGATACAGTTTCACCCACAGCAGAAGTGAGTATAAGGGTTTTTTATGCATCTTTGCAAATGGCCTTTATGTGCTTGTTGGCAAGTTTTGCCAATAAACACGGCTAAATGCAGCTAAACGTGGCTAAATGCGGCTAAAGTAAACATTACAGCTCGTAATCTCCCAGCAGAGAGGGGCGGGGCGAGCAGAGCTCATTTGCATTTAAAGGACCCATGCGATAAAATGACCTGATATTTTGCAGAGCTGATTTTGACAAGGTAAAAGAGTGTTTTTTTTACAGTACTATTGAGAATTTTTAACCAAAGTATATTAGAGATTTTTCATTAAGACCCTAAAGAATCATATCAACATACATTTCATACTGTACAAATTGTATTTTCTATCGCCCTACACCTACCCTACACCTAAAACTAGCCCTCACAGGAGATTGTGCACACATTTACTTCCTCCAAAAAACTAATTGTGCATGATTTATAAGCCTGTTTCCTCATGGGGACCTAAGAAATGTCCCCACAAGGTCAAAATCTACTGGTATTACTATCCTTGTTTGGTCCCCACAACGTGATGAATACCAGGTACACACACACACACACACACACACACACACACACACACACACATGTTGGGTTTACATGTTTTATGGGGACATTCCATAGGTGTAATGGTTTTTATACTGTACAAACCGTACTTTCTATCGCCCTACACCTAAACCTAGCCCTCACAGGAGACTTTTACTTCCTCGAAAAAACTCTTTGTGCATGATTTATAAGCCTGTTTCCTCATGGGGACCTAAGAAATGTCCCCACAAGGTCAAAATCTACTGGTATTACTATCCTTGTGGGGACATTTGGTCCCCACAACGTGATGAATACCAGGTACACACACACACACACACACACACACACACACACACACACACACACACACAATTTGTATATTTGATCAAAAATACTAATTAAACTGAATTATTTGTACAAATTTAAACAAACTGTTTCCTATTACTCCATCACTCCAGTCTTCAGTGTCACATGATCCTTTAGAAATCATTTATTTATTTATTTATATATTTTTATCAGTGGCGAAAATTGAAAATGGATGTGCTGCATAATACGTTTTGTGGAAAGCATGATTAATTTTCCTCAGTATGAAAGAAAATTCTCTTTGAAAATGCTTTTTTTTATAAATACAGTGATCAAAAGAACAGCATTTATTTGAAATAGAAATATTTTGTAACATTCATAAATGTCTTTTCAGTCACTTTTGATCAATTTAATGCTTCCTTACTAAAAAACCCTCATACTGACCCCAAACTTTTGAACTGTATTGTTGCTGTGATGTTTTAAAAGGAATGCATATTAAGAATAATTAGCCTGTCATTGCTAAAATATCAAATCTTAAAATAATTAATTAATCAAAAACTAGATGACCTTGCTAACTAGTCAATCACTAAAGCATTGTGACTATTTCCCATTATGCATTTTGCTCAGTCTTTTAAAAAAAGTAATTTATTTTGATTGATTTGCTTTTCTTCTAAGCAATTTTTAAAAGTATTATTCATTTTTTAAACGATTACCATTTTTTCATACCCCTCAAGCAATGTAGAGTTGTCAAACCCACTGCTAGCAATGCATGCCATGTTCAGTGTTTACCTGTGTTCTGTCTCTAGGATGTGGTGGCATGTTTTCACGCAGGTGTTTGGGTGAAGGTGAGCCCTCAGTCACTGTGTCCATTGTGTGAGATCAACCCAGCATATAGACACTTTCCTCCTACACCAGGATGTTTCAAACAACCTTTTAATACCCATTACTGGACCGCCTTCAGAGCAAACATCACTAATGATGAACAAACTTAACATAAGTTCATATAACCACCCAAACCACTGGTATCCACTTTAAAGATCACTCGCCTTGCTTCAGACAACACTTTCACATACAAGTAGTATTCACATCACATTCCTCTCATTCATTCTCTTTGTTTCTTTTTTCTTTTCTTCTGCTCTGTCTCTTTTCCATAAACTCCGCAGTGTTGTGCAAAGTTCACAGATAAGGTAGTGTGTGCCTTAAGGGTCATATAGACCTCACCTGCACACAAGGTCATCTTTAGCTGAACTCGTATAAGCCTGTGACCCCTCGACCTCCACCCCGCTCCACCCCAACCCATGATTTCTTTTTTTCTATTCTGTGCAGCTCAAGCTTTCCAGTCATTACATAAGCGCATAAAGACGCTATTCAGTCCAAGAACAGACTGCTCATTTCTGTGTACTTCAAACTTAGTTTATATAACAATAGACACAGCCCAAAAAGGGGGCTTGGAGCAAAGAGGTCCAAGGTGCAAACATTAAGTCCCGAGTTGCAAATATCAAAACAGACTTTAAAACCTTTGTTTGTGAGGACAATTCCTCTCCGGCCAAGTTGCTTGATCAATGCTGGCTAAGGCTTAGTCCTCTGTTCACACACCGATTATGCTCCGAGTAGACTTTCGCACAGCTCAGGTTGGAGACGCGAGCCAGGCGAGGGCCTCAGCGGTGCCAGAATGAGCACAGCAAAATAAAAGGCCAGAATATGAGACTCTCTAGTGAGTCAGTCAATTTTTCAGTGTGATGACATACCACTCCAAACCTGTGATTTCATATGGAGCCTGTTTAGTTTTTAGAATAACTCTCTACTCTGTCATTGCCATTATATCCAAGGTAGTATTGTGCAGTGTAAGTTTTTTTTTTTTACTTCAGGAACAACAAGGTATATATAAAATCATATTTTTGAATATGTATGTATCTGTGTGGGTGTGTGGCAAAGCAATTGTTATACTATATTGTATTTTCTGCATGCACATATGCTTTTTTCTGCTTTATCTATTGAAGACAGTCTTGTTTAGTCTATGTTATCGGCCTGTGTGCATGTGTGAATGACAATATGAGTACATGCCTGGAAGTGTGATTTTTGTGTGTGCTTTTCAGCACTGGTCAACCTCAGAGAGGACCAAGAGAGCTCATGCTTTCAATCATTAACACAAGAGGCATAATACACAGTGTTTAAATCTAACCAAGAAAAATAGAGTGTGTTTGTCCTTCTGCTGTTGAGTGGGAGTTTATCCTTAGCAGCCGTGGTCAATGTCCACCAAGCCGGCCAGGAAAGCATGCTGAGGAATTCTGCTGCATGCCAATACATCAGGACACACACACACACACACACAAAAATCTGGTGCGATTTCTGTTTTTATTAATATTTACCCGTTTTGTTTCCAAAACAAAAAGCACATCACTAAATTGGATCCAAAACATTTTCATATTTTTGAATTCAGAGGATGTTTCTTTTACTTTTTAAATAGGCTAGTACATAACCATGGGCAGTCTTATTCTTGCAAGATGCAATGCTGTCTTGTTTGTTTAAATGGTGATACGCTTAAATGTTTAAATATTTAATGTGATTTAGCACTTTTCATAAGTTAAAATGATAACAGAGTAAAGTTAGGAAAAAGGAAGTAAGGAACAATTGACGGCGGGTTATTGAATTATTAGAAAATAATGCACACCCGACAGTGTTGCCAAGTCTGTGGTTTTTCCGCGGAATTGGGCGACTTTAACACTGCTGCCGTGGGTTGTTTTTCATGTCTGCAGATTGAAGTAACCCAAAAACGTGATATTTAGCCCCTGGAATGTGAATTTTACCAGGGGAACCCTGCCAAATCCATGTATTTTACCCTGCCAAATGTGATTTTTAATGGGGGACCCCCCTCTAAATGCGATTGGGCTAGTTTTGTGTAGCAATTGGACAGGTTTTGTTGTGAAAACCTGGCAACCTTGACACCCGAGGTAGTGCTACTTTAACACTTATGCCACTGGTTGAAGCAACCCCAAAAACGTGATATTTATCCCCTGGAATGTGAATTTTACCAGGAGAACCTTGCCAAAAAACATTTATTTTACCCTGCCAAACGTGATTTTTTTTTTTAATGAATTATTAGAAAATAATGCACACCCGACAGTGTTGCCAAGTCTGTGGTTTTCCTACGGAATTGGACTACTTTAACACTGTTGCCGTGGGTTGTTTTTAATGTCCGCAGGTTGAAGCAACCCCAAAAACGTGATATTTAGCTCCTGAAATGTGAATTTTACCAGGGGAACCCTGCCAAAAAACAGATATTTTACTTGCCAAACGCTTTTTTTTAAATGGGGAACTCCCCTCTAAATGTGATTGGGCTAGTTTTGAGTAGCAATTGGACGGGTTTTGTTGTGAAAACCTGGCAACCTTGACACCCGAGGTAGTGCTACTTTAACACTGTTGCCGCTGGTTGAAGCAACCTTAAAAACCTGGTAACCTTGACACCTGAGGTGGTGCTACTTTAACACTGTTACCGCTGAAGCAACCCTAAAAACGTGATATTTATCCCCTGGAATGTGAATTTTACCAAGAAAACCTTGCCAAAAAACATTTATTTTACCCTGCCAAACGCGATTTTTCAATGAATTACTAGAAAATAATGCACACTCGACAGTGTTGCCAAGTCTGCGGTTTTCCCACGGTTTTGGGCTACTTTAACACTGTTGCCGTGGGTTGTTTTTAATGTCCACAGGTTGAAGAAACACCAAAAATGTGATATTTATCCCCTGGAATGTGAATTTTAAAAGGGGAACCCTGCCAAAAAAACATTTATTTTACCCTGTCAAACGTGATTTTTCATTGAGTTATTAAAAAATAATGCACACCCAACAGTGTTGCCAAGTCTGCGGTTTTCCCGCGGAATTGGGCTACTTTAACACTGTTGCCGTGGGTTGTTTATAATGTCCGCAGGTTGAAGCAACCCAAAAAACGTGATATTTATCCCCTGAAATGTGAATTATAGTAGGGAAACCATGCCAAAAAATTTATTTTGCCCTGCCAAACGCTATTTTTTAATAGGGGAACCCCCTCAAAATGCGATTGGGCTAGTTTTGAGTAGCAATTGGGCCAGTTTTGTTTTGAAAACCTGTCAGCCTTGACACCCGAGGTGGTGCTACTTTTACACTGTTGCTGCGGGTTATTTTTCATGTCTGTGTGTTGAAGCAACCCCAAAAACGTTATATTTTTCCCCTGGAATGTGAATTTTACCAGGGGAACCCTGCCTCGGACATGCTTATTATCCTCTGAAAGGTGTGATTTCTGTATTTTTTAACATCCTCATCATATGATTCCTTAGTTTTTTTAAATGATTTTTTAGCATAAATAAGCTGACGAAATACACAATTACAATACCTGTGAAAGGTTATGTAAGCTGCTTTTACAACTTCCCTTACAAAAATCAACCATGGTTTTACAATTAAAATAAAGAAATAGCATATAAATTATATAAAATAAATACAAATAAAAAATGGTGACTATAGTTAAACTATGGTAAATTAAAAACACTAACCATATTTTAACCATAGTATGTACACAAATGATAATCAATACGCGGAAAAAAACAACATGGTTTCTACACTTTTACTATAATAAAACCATGGTTAATTCTCGTAAGCATTGTTGGGTTTCCCACCATTGTGGCCTGTGCTTACAGCGCATTTTTGTGTCTGGTTGTGTAGTGAGTATTTGCAGCATGTGCTGTCAAACTAATGAAGATGTTTTCTTAATTTGCTGGTGCTTTTGCAGTTTTGCAAACAATTACGTTTTCTTAAGTTGCAGCGCATTGAGCTCTCTCAGCCACAGTAGACCCCCTCAACGCGATTGGGCTAGTTTTGAGTAGCAATTGGGCGGGTTTCATTGTGAAAACCTGGCAACCCTGACACCCGAGGTGGTGCTGCTTTAACACTGTTGCTGCTGGGTTGTTTTTAATGTCCACAGGATGAAGCAACCCTAAAAACTTTATATTTAACCCCTGGAATGTGAATTTTACCAAAATCCATGTATTTTACCCTGCCAAATTGGAATTTTAATGGGGACCCCCCCTCTAAATGCGATTGGGCTAGTTTTGAGTAGCAATTGGAAGAGTTTTGTTGTGAAAACCTGGCATCCTTGACACCCGAGGTGGTTCGTCGTGCGCGTTACACCTCGGGTGTGCAGTCTTTTCTAATAATTCAACAGACCAGAGTCAATTATTGCACTTATAATGCTGTTACCACAACTCAAATATTGTTCACATGTTGTGTTAAAAGACATTCGTGAGGTGATTTGCTTAAAAGGCTCTTGTGAGTCGGATTAATCTCTGTTGGTAATTCCAAAACCTCATATTAGACCAAGCAACTGTCTCAGCAGTGCTCGACAGCAGCGTTTCTAGTAATAGCGAAACTGCAAGTTCATCATCTTAAAGAACAGTGCTGTTATTAATGAGAAATGACATGTAGCTTTTAAGTTGCTAAACTTTTTTACAGATAAAATCGTCAGAGCAGCGCTAACAACACATTTCTGAATTCTAGAACTATTTCTAGAACCTGAAAAAAATAATAGACTTATACATACGGTTTGGTCAGTTACCTGGATGCACAGCCATATTAGAGATACTTGGATGTAAACAACAGCATGGATTGCACGGTTAGAGTACCACTGAATATGTTGTTCTCTAATTTATGCTGTCCAAACCATGGAAAAATGTGTGGAAGCTGCTAAATCATGTAGAGAAGGGCTTAGTATAAAGTAAAGGGTGCAATATTTTGATAAACTAAAGTTAATAGATGGTAAAGATACCTACGAGTAGCAGGGGTGTCGCTAGGAATTCTGCAATTTTAATTAAGATATTAATTAAGATATTAGTGTAACATTTCAACTACCTGACGGGAAATGAAAAGAACAAACACAAATGTTGTCAAGATTATTGCTCTTGAAATCCTGGTTGGTTTGGACAACAACAAACGCCTTTTGTTCCTCAGACAGTTTTTTGAACACTTCTCCTTGATTTGTTATAACTTTTGGCTGTCTATAGTAGGCCTACTCCAAATGTTTTTTTCAGTCCAACCGATTAGTACAGCCCAAAACATGACAATAATTGACCATTTTCAGCAGCAATAATCAGCTAAATTTGTGAGTTCCGTTCAGTTCGGTGTCATTGTTTACATTCAGTGCTGCCAATATGGCTGATTGATGATACGTCGTGAAAACACTCTACTGCACACTTTAGAACGTTTGTCAGCCAATCTGATTCAAGCATTTAACAGCGCTGTAGTTTAACTAAAAGTAATGAATATGACATACTATTATATGCTATCTGTTCCTGAGTGCTGTAGCAGATACTGTACTGTTTACTCCACAGAGGAAACTGAACTCGTCTTGAAATCAAATTGAAACTAGTCGAATCAGAGCCTGACATACCACTAAAGGCAGAGTACAGTCTTGCTTCTGTAAAAGCCAGCAGAGCTCAGACCGAAACTTATGGACAAAGAGACAGATAGAATGACATTAAGACTAAAGTGGTGGAGAGGGGAAATATCTAAGGCAGCTGACCTTGTGCCTTCACCCTTAACAGAGCTAATAAGACTAATATATTCCCTCTGGCACATACTTAAAAACATTTAGTCAAAAACACTTATTAAATTATTGCGCATTAACACCATTCCCCCTCCCTCCAATCCTCTTTTTCTTCTTCATCAGTGCACGTCTGGAGTGCTGAGATGATGCTCTCTGGTCACCAGCCGCTAACCGTCCAGACAGAGACTCACTAAGTGCGTTGGCTTTAGAGGAGGAAGTCCAGAGCCTGGGAGATGCTATCACCACCAACCAGCTGAGACCAGAGCGGAAACCAGAAGAGAAACAAAGAGGGACAGAAAGAGAAAGAAACAGTCGTGGGTTTTAGGCGGTGGTTAATGAAAATAAAAGACAGATCATAATTCTTCAAAAGGGCAATAGGCTTACAGCCAATCTGTCACAGAAGTAACATGACATCTGAAGAATTCTCTGTGGTGAGCACTCATGCACAGAGAAAACTGTTTCCAGTAGGGATGTGCCTCAAGCTGAATAACTTATTTGGAATAATGGCTTTAAAATGAATAACAAATCTGGATAACAGGAAAAATAAGATGAAAAAAATAAACAAAGTTAGAATGATTCTGTTTTTTCGAGTTTTTGTAGATTTTTTAATGAACATAGAATTGAGGTCAAAACTTTACATACACCTTGCAGAATCTGCCAAATGTTAATTATTTTTACCAAAATAAGAGGAATCATGCAAAATGCATGTTATTTTTTATTTAGTACTGACATTTGCATATAGTCCACAAGAGAAAATAATAGCTGAATTTATAAAAAATGACCCCATTCAAAAGTTTACATACACTTGATTCTTAATAATATGTTGTTATCTGAAATGTTCCACAGCTGTGGTTTTTTGTTTAGTGATAGTTGTTCATGAGTTCCTTGTTTGTCCTGAACCGTTAAACTGCCTGCTGTTCTTCAGAAAAATCCTTCAGGTACATTATTCTTTGCCTAAATATCATATTTTTTTCATTTAGTACTGCCCTTAGATGCTTACATGTTTCCCAGAAGACAGACAATTTAAAAAAAAGACTGCAAAATTTTTTAAAATGCTTAAAAATTTACCCTGATCTTCAAATTCAAGCTCAAATTCAGCTCTTAATGCATTGTGTTTTTCGTTCTGAAGCATCATTGAGCATTTGAACCTTCTGTAATAGTTGCATATGAGTCCTTCAGTTGTCCTCAGTGTGAAAAGATGGATCTCAAAATCATACAGTCATTGTTGGAAAGGGTTCAAAGTTTAACTGTTCAGGACAACTGTCAACAACTATCAACAACTATGAACAACTATCACTAAACAAAAAAATAATTCAGGTAACAACACAATATTAAGAATCAAGTGTATGTAAACTTTTGAACAGGGTAATTTTTATAATTCAACTATTATTTTCTCTTGTGGACTAAGTGTAAACCTCTTTTGTGAAATATCTATTTAGGTCAGTAGTAAATAAAAAATAACATGTATTTGGTATAATCCCTCTAATTTTGGTAAAATAATTAACATTTTGCAGATTCTGCAAGATGTATGTAAACGTTTGAGTTCAACTGTAAGGTCATAATTGAAAAAATTATATGAGGAAAGTTTGTTATTTTGGTAGGCATAACAGTATAGAGTAAAAAATTGCCTTCTTTTTAGTTTGAACACACTTTTTTAAGTTCTGCCACATCTGGTTTTCTCTGAATACATAAACTATATGTATCACCCCTACTTCCCAGCAACAATTACTGTTGTCAGACACGTCACACTAACATGTATTCACGTCAACACACAGGAGCTGTCGACTGGCCCTCTGTCCAATTAGCGCTTGCTGTGTAGATGACTACTCACTGAGGTAACATTGTCATGTAATTTGCTGATTCATATGGAGTTTCCAGTTAATGTCTGAAACTGGAATCAATCCAGACAAAAAGATCAAGTCTGACTGGCTTCTGTACGGCAGATTTAGAGGATTATGAAGACAATAGGCTCAGACCTTCTGAAGCTAGTCTTGTTACCGCTGTGAGATCACGTCTTGGATGTTTGTGTATTTAGGGACAAATAGGATACGAGTAGGAGTGTTTGTGGCTGTTTGAATGTTCACGTGTGAGAGAGCGCAATGGTGAGACTGATCGCTCCATCACTTTTCACTCATTCGCCCTGTGGTGTTTGTGTGTTTCTGTACGTACGTTTGTGAGATTACGGTTTAGGGCTTTGGTTGGCAGTGTGGTGCCATGTCTTATTCTCCTTGATTTATGATGGTTGAGAAGGAAAGCTCCCATAATCCCCCATCTCTCATTGTCAACACCATAATACCACAAACACACAGCAAACACAAACACATGTTAAAGAACATCTCTTTGACGATCGTTCTCTCTCATCTTTGCTCTTTTCCATGTGTGTTTTCTCCTTGTCAGTGATTGTAGTGTGTTGTTCATGTCTGTGTGAGCGTTCATGTGATTGATGGAGTTGGTTGGTTCTCCTCAGCTAACCCTCTTGGTTGGCTCATCTCAGGGTGTGTGGGTCTCATGCCACTCCCCTACAACCTCTTAAACACTCCACCCCCTCAAATCCCTCACATTCCTGCCTGCACACACACTCTCACACACTCACACACACACTGTGATAGTGTATGACGTTCTCTCTCCATGGCACCCGACCACCAAAACACGGCGCTTGTGCAATCTGGACAATTTTTTAGTTATTAAGAACAGTGACAAAGGGGATTGCCATTGTTTTAATTTATTTTAATGCAAAATGACAAATGTTCAAACCAATTTTCTCTTGGTAGTCTATTAGCATGAAGTACAGTTACTTTTTACAGTTCCATTTACAGGAAACTGACCAGCATTCCTGTGTTAAATGCTAATTAATAATTTGTTGTAATCGGCTACAAAAAAAAAAAAGTGACTGAGCATTTTCCAAGGAAATGTAATGTTCAGTATGTCTGATGATAATTAGTATAATAGTATGATATGTCTAATAATTTGTTCTAGTGGAACTTGCCATTAAACAGCCCATTATAGACTTTTCAATAAAATGTAAACTGTAAAACAACCGTTTAAATGTTTGGGTCTGTAAGATTGAATGCTTTTGAAATAAGACTCTTATGCTTACCAAGGATACATTTATTTGATCAAATTACAGTAAACACAGTAACATTGTGAAATATTATATATATATATATATATATATATATATATATATATATATATATATATATATATATATATATATAAAAATTACATATATAAAAATATACATATATTTATGTATATACTACCAGTCAAAAGTTTTTTGTTTCTTAAAGAACCCTCTTCTGCTCACCAAGCCTGCATTTATTTTATGCACAGTACAGCAAAAACAGTAAAATTTAGCAATATTTGTATTCCTGTGATTTGAAATCTGAATTTTTAGCATCATTACTCCAGTCACATGATCCTTCAGAAATATTCTTATCTTATTATTCTGATTTACTGCTCAAAAAATTATTATTATTATTAATAATAATAATAATAATAATAATAATAATAATAATAATAATAATTATTATTATTATTATTATTATTATTATTATTATTAAAATTATTTAAAAAACAGCTGAGTTTCATTTTTCAGGTTTCAAAAGTTCAGAAGACCATTTATCTGAAATAGAAATCTTTGCATCCTTTGCTAAATAAAAGTATTAATTTCTGTAATTTCTGTAAAGTATTAATTTCATACCCGCAATATACAAACTTTTGAATGGTATAGTGTATGCTACAAAAGCACTGATCTTTAGATCTATTCATCAAAGAATCCTGACAACAATTATTTATGCAAAAATTATTTATACAAAGAAATATTTCAATTGCATGTAAAACTTGCCTCAACCTGACATGAAAAAAGAAATAATAATAAAAAAATAAAATAAAACCTTTGTCCTGAGACCATGGTTTAACCTTAAACCAGTTAAAACGTTCAGCAATATATTCAAATGTTTATTTGATTCATAAATTTAAGAAAATTTAACAGTTTTTAACTAATTGTTTGAAAGCAAAATTCCAATTTATTGAACAAATGGGAGTGGAAAGTGGTGGTCTACTAAAAATCCACAAATTAAAGAACACATGCAGCTAAATCATGTCCAGAATGACCAACACATTCTACAAGGAACAGTGCAAATTAGCAACCTTTGCAGTCATGTCAAATGCAAAATGGGTTAAGACATGCTTTTTTGGGCATTAAATATTGGCATTAATACCAGTAAATTGACTACTGCAAATCTTAGTATATCACGTTGCATGATTTATTAAAATACTCTTCTCCCATTAATTTTGTGACTGAAAGGGAAAGACATATACAAGAAGGTCAGCTGCAAAAACGGTCCATGCCTTTTCATTACTTAATTTTTTTTTTTTTACCGCATCTTTAGTAAATCCTGACAGAAGTTTGCCCTGAAACAGGCTGTTGGTAAATCTGGCCAGAAAATATATATACATATTAGATTACTACTTCTCTAAATTTGGGCTATCCTGCCCATGCAATGATTTGTTAACACATTTAGAGGTGTGTGTGTGTGTGTGTGGTTCAAGTGAACTGAGCTCTTGTGGCCTGTTAAGAGCATGAGTTAGTGAAAGCCCATGGAGCCAAGACAAGACCAGGCCGCCTGTATGATGAATGACTGCTGTATTAATACTCCACTAGACCTTCATATTACTCTTCCATTTAGAACATTTGTCTTCCAGCCCCCAGGAAATATCATATGTAAAGCAATAACACATGGAGTGTGTTTGTGTGTGTCGTAGTAAGCAAATGCATGAATCTGACATGCGCTATCAGGCTGAATAATTCTCATTGTTTATGTGGAATATGGTTCTGTCATAATTCAGTCTGTTTTTAGTCCATTTACTACACCCTAAGGATTGTGTGTATGCTGTTAACCTTTAAATCCAGAGTAGTTTATATTTTTCTATAATGGCCGATGGAACCTCTATAGTTGGCATCTAGCAAAGCTACTATTGTAGAGAATCACATGTTAACCTCCAAAAATGCTGCTATTCAGCCAAAACAAAGCAACCATAATCGGCCAGAGTCAACCAAATCCCATAACACTGTTCCCCCACATACGCACACGCACATGCACATGATCCAGAGCTGCACAAGAACCCGTCTGCTCCCACCTCTGTCCTCCCTATCCCAAAACATCACACCCCCCCACACACAGATACACACTGGGCCTTGTGTCCACTCACCTACGAGAGCAATTACTGCAGATAAGAGCTAAAAGAAGAGAAGGGAGGGAGAGAGTGCAGTTTGGATGAGAGGTGTGCATTAAACGTCCAAAGAAAAGAAACTCTAGCTTCTCTCACACTAGTCTCTTTCAGCAGGAGATGGCAATTACTGAATGCCGTGATGCTGCTCTTCATCTCTCCCTCTTTGCTCCTTCTCGTAAATAAGGGGCTCTAGGACACGAAGCCTCTAGGAATCGCAAGTGCAACAGTGATTGGAACCATGAGAGAAACCGAAACAGACTTTCGCTTTTTGGGTTTGCAGAGTTAGTATTGAGGTTTTGTGATGGGCTTTCCCACGACTGAATTTGATCCCTCCTTTTTTGCTCTTCCTCTTTCCTGCAAGTATGTGATTTCTCTGGCTGCTCTCCTCTCTTCTCCATTCTATCCTTTCTGTCAGGTCACTCGGTGCCTGCCAAAAAACACTTTCTTGTCATGTAACACTTCTCCAATTTAGGTATCTGTCAAGAGCGTGAGTAGTTTGGTTTCAGACAGACAAATAGAAAAGATTATGTAGAAGATGCATTAAGCCATGTGTTTTTTAAGAATGACTCCCCAGATATGCTTTCTACACATTAAAAAATGTTGGGTTAAAAATAACCCAACGAGTAACCCAACTATGGGTTGGTATAGCACCTTCCCATCTGTGGGTTATTTTAACCCAGTGAATTGGGTTAAAATCCAGTTGGGTTAAAAGTGACCCAACAGTTGGGTTAATTATTTATATTCATTTACATCAGTATTTTCTTATAAAATTACTCAATAAAACTACACTATAACACTACTTTGTTTTCAGATACACAATTTGTTTATTTAAATATGCAAAACAATACATTTTTTAGAAATACATTTCGAAATGTAAAAGTTTTAATAAGTACAGCAAATTCATAAAATAAGTGTACAAGAATGTGTAAAAATATAACATTCAAAACACACAAATGTGCTTAACAACTGATATTTTCAAGATGTACACTGAATTCAAAACCAACAAATGTGACTCTACATAATAAAATTTGACTCTGAATAAAAATCGATTATTTTGACCCATACAATGTATTTTTGGCTAATAGGATGAAGCAGAAGATGAAACATTTTACAGGAAAATTGCATTTTAAATTGTATTCAAATAGAAAGCAGTTATTTTAAATAGTTAAAATATTTTACAATGTTACTGCTTTTGCTGTATTTTGGATCAAATAATTGCAGGCTTAGTGAGCAGAAAATAATTCTTCATAAAACATTAAAAATCTTACTGTCCAAAAACTTTTTACTGGTAGTGTATATGGAACATTAATTTAAATAGTTTACTTAAATTTAAATGTTTCCGTTAATTGGCAGAGATTCCACTGTTGTAGTTTTTCCTTCACTAAAGAATCCAATGTCTAAACATAAGAATAAACACATTTAGTACAACATTTAAAAAAAACACATGCAAATCTGTTATAGCTTTATAAGAGAAACTGCTGTAATTAGAGGCTGTTCTGAAATATGCACAATAATATTCAATATGAATAAATCATAAAAAAGTTTTAATGTTATTACAGTTGGTGCTGGTCGCTTTCCAAACATTGACGCTGAAACTGTTTTGACCAGCAGGTGTCACTGTTGTGTCACGAACGTTTGGAAGCAGTGAATCAATTTGCGAAACGATTTAATTGGTTCGAATCTTTTAAAAAGTTTTGTTTCTCCCACCATCACGTCTTTCTTATGGGAGAATTCTTTTTGGATAGATGTGACAGTTTCGAGAATTTGAACACATCTCTCTGAGTTGCCTGAGCTAACGTTGAAGGAACCGTATGTAGGATTGTGGCCAAAACTAGTACTGCAATCACTTTCAAAATACTGTAGAACGGTGTATCCCCTCCCCATCCACCCTGACTCGAGGTTGCCAGCTAAACTGCAGGATTCAGCAAGAACCTAGGCTGCTACAAGGAGCTTCCAATGGCAAGTGACGAGTCCTACACAGTAATTTTTTTTTCTTCTGTTAATTATGTTTATGCTTCACGAGAGATGTTTTGCGAAGTAATTATGTATCTCAAAAATGTACTAATGGCGATTAGCGAAATACTTCATAAAGATGTACTGTAATACCACATTTCAGTTGGAACATAGATTGTTTTCATACCCTGCTAGTGGCGCGATATAAAGCTTTTTATGAACGCATTTAGCACGGGCGACCGTGGAAAATCCACTGTCTACGGAAGCAAAGTTAGCCAAACATAGATGAATCTTTCCTGTCCAGGAGAAAATCAGCAACGATGGCGTCTGTCTTCAAATTCTTCCCCGTTTTCAGCCGTCTCCATCTTTCAAAGGCATCTCCTATACCAATCCTTGTTTTATTTCGGACTTTGTCACGACGTATTTCGGATTCATAACGAGGCTTTTAGGTTTCGTAACGTTATACATGTTTTATCCGACACGTTCGTAACTGCAGCTGAGCTGGCAACCCGGATGACAAAACTCTACTGACTTCGTGATTGGTAGATAGCTGGAGGGTGGAGCCTCAGACCAAAACACAAAATGACAACAATAACATCAGTTGAGGGCTGCAACTTTCACTTTTAAATGACAATATCCTGGCCGGACCACTGTTGTCAGTGATATAAGTATTTGAAATGAACATGATTTCTTAATGTCTAGTGACATGTCAGGGCCATTTTATTATTAACTGAAATAAATTTCTTACATACAGTTCCTTTAAGGTTACACACAAGACAAATGGTCCGTGTGGCACGGTTTAAATGAACACCACTGTTTTATATATAAATGTGATAATCAGTACTGCGACCAAACAAACTGTAACGTTAGTTACAATAGGTGTGGAACCCTCTTTTAATTGTAAATAATACCGCCAAAAATTTAAACCTTAAGCAATGGTAGATAGTGATTTCAGTAAGTTAGCTAACGTTACATTTCGCCACACATTATTAACAATAGGTTACTGTAATACATCTCTAAACAGTTTCACTAGTCTTTCTGGTAATTTTTATTTACTTTATTACTGCTAGCAAGCTAACAGCTAATAACGTTAGGTTATTCATTTACAAACGAGCTCATTCAGTAGTTACAGTAACACGCTGACAAAAGAGAACTATAACTTTGTAAAAAAAAAAAAAACACACATTCAGTTTTGCATTTCACGTTTCTTTTTATAAGTATAATGTTACAAGAGTTATCAAAAGCCTTACCTCTGTCACGATTGAGCCTCCGTTATCAGTACTCTTGCACCACTCATCATGGACTTCATCCCCCACAAGCCACTGCACTCATCACTGCTCACACCTGCAGCTCATTCACACACTCACACACCTGCAGTTCATTTACACACACTGCATATAAGACACTCTCACACCTAGCTCTTTGCGAAGTCTTGTATTGCCCCGGCTGCATTTCTGAGCGTTTCTTCCCGTGCTTGTTTTCCCGTGTTTTTGATTCCTGGACTCCCACTCGTGTTTTATTCTCGCTGCCCGCCCCGACCATTCTGCCTGTGTTTGACTTCGATTTCTGCCTGCCCCTGTGTGTTTGTCTGTTCCAATAAAATGCTGCAAATGGATCCGCTCGTCTCAGACCATCCTTGTGACAACCTCATACTGATGCAGCAGCTTCTTCTGTCGTCTGTCAGTCGTCTGTTAAAATTTGAATCGTCGCCGCGGGAACCAATTTATAGGGCTGTTTGATTTTTGGAATCGATTCCGATTCCTGGTTCTGGAATCGATTGGATTCGATTCCTCATTGTTGTTTCCGGTTCTTTTTTTATTCTTGTTTTTAAGATCGGAGAAAGCTAATGTTGCGATGAATGCAGGATGTAAAGGTCGTAGAAAGTTGCCTTATCACAATATAATCTTCATTTGTAAAAAATAAATAAATAAATAAAAATAAAAAAAGATTTTTTTTTGTAGATCTGATTTTAAATTGTAATTCTGTCTGCATTGCCCATAAAATTAGTCATAACCCACAGCTCAGCAGTGGACATGCATTTATTGCATGAATAAAACAAGACATGTCTAAAATGACAAAATTAGCAAACTGTACACTAAAACAAAATAAACTGAACTTTAACAACAACACTGATATAAGAGCTTGTGGCGTAGCTGTCAATGAGATGCGCTCTCTGCGTTTTCTTTCATTTGCTGATAGAACGGTTAAAAACATAATTTATTTAAGATGTAAATAATATCAAGACCCTCGATCACGTCATGATCTATTCGTGCAGTGCAGCGCTCAAAATTGTGGACAACATGAGCCAGTTCCCGTAAAAAAACTTCGGAATCGTTTTTTGAACTGGCTCATTTAAAAAATCTATCCGAACGATTTTTTTTTTCGTAGAAACAAATCAGACTTATAATAACTATTAGCAAGCAAGAAGCAAATTGCATGCATCCTTAAACTCAAACGAGTTTAGAAATGACTCTTTTTCATTGGTGACCGAGATATGCAGCTTTCATGGGATGCAGCCTTCCGTTTGAGGCACCTAATTATAAGTTTTGCTGAACTGAAAACGGCTCTAAATGAGGAGTCGATTCCCCTTAATGGAATCGACTCTTGATTCCCAATGCCTCGGAATCGAGGAATCGATTCTTTTTGGAGATGATTCCCAGCCCTACCAATTTAACCCAACGCTGGTTTATTATTAAAAATAACCCAACATAGTGACCCAATATGTGCAACCCATCTATTGGATTAAACAAATACCCAACGTTTTTTGCTGTGTACGTTATTTGTGTCTTATGCTGTATAGGGAACTTTTTTATACCTAATTTGACCCTTAATGAGGACATTGGGTGCAAAATTCACTTTTACATGGTGTCTTAGCAGTGTGTGGACACAACCACTCTACAATGATAGAAATTTATTCAATCCTTTTTTTAATCCCCCAAAAAACAGTCTCAATTATCAATCCATTTTGATTTTCTGATTTTTTACCAAAAATTGCTTTTTCCGCCCTCAGCCAGTTGTATGATGTCCGCCATTTTCTCTACATTCAAGCAGCTGTAGATACAACAATGTCTTGTAAGCAATGCAGCTGCTTTGTAGTTGGATGTAAAAGTAAACATAAGAGTCTTCATTTTTCCCCGAAATCAGAGCCACTGAGGACGCAGTGGATTCATTTATTTTTTTATGGTGACGTGCCACTGAATACACAAAAAACAGGAGAGAGGGGTGGAGTGAGCAGCAGCTCATTATCATTTAAAGAGCCATGCAGCAAAACGGGTCGCTTTGAATGGAGCTGTGTTTGGAAAGGTAACAAGGGTTTTGTTTTACATGACCATTGAGGAATTTTTCTTCTGAGGTAAATACAAGGCTTATTCCAGAAACGACAAGTAGGTGAGTTGAACTTGGCGAAAAGTCATGCTGCTTTGTTTATGGAGGTGATATGGGCATTTACATGTCTGCGTGTCTGACGTGGACTATTGTAATATCAAAAGCGAAACTAGCTTGTGAGCGTGAATTAAGTTAATTTTGAAGTTGACATGTCAGGCTTTCTATAGATATATTTCTCATGTCTGTTTGTTATTATGAATGTATACAAATACCTTTACAGATTCGAATGATGTATTGTACAAGTGGTACACAGTGAAAAAATAGACTTCAGGACAATATAACGTTGCAAACAAATTAATAATAATGTAATAATAATAAATGCGCTCAGGCAGTTTAGGGTGACTTGCCTGGAACGCTACAAAGTCATGAGTCGTGATTTGAAGTCGTGATTTACCAGCTCAAAAACCTGCCTGGAACGCAGCATAACACCCTTTTTACCTTGCAGCTCTGTTCACAGCAAACTGTTTCGTTGCATGTCTCTTTAAATGATAATGAACTACTGCTCACTCTCTGTCACGTGAAACAAGAGGTCTGGGTCCAGGTGCAGGGTAAGTAAACTTTAATATAACAAAACACAAATAAACATAAACCAAAAAGGCCAACACGGCACAATCAAACATTAACTCAAACATAAACTGAACAAAACAAGAAACACGGTCAAGAGCCAAGATTAAGAATACCAAAACAAACCATACGGAAGACAATGCAGCCAGAATGAGTAGTGGGAAATGAGAGTTCTTATAGACAAGATAATTGTGAGCAGGTGTGAGTGTAATCAGTGCTAATGACAAGACAGGAGTGAATACTTAGGGAAGTGCAGTGCAGGGAGGGAAAACAGCGACCTCAGGTGGCTGATGGAAACCCCACAGCCCAGATCATGACAGTACCCCCTCTCAAGGGAACGGCTTCCAGACGTTCCCAAAACAAAACAAAAAAATCTGGAGGGAGGAGGAACGGTGGAAGGTGCATCAGGGGGAGGGATGGCGGGCCAGGCCCGTGCAGAGGAGGAACGTGAGTGGACACTGCCGCCAGAGGAACGTGAGCTGACCTCGCCGCCAGTGGAACGTGAGCTGGCCTGGCCGCCAGTGGAACGTCCGCAGGCCCCGCAGGCAGAGGAATGCGAGTTGGCCCTGCAGCCAGGGGAACAGGAACAGAGAGCGCGGTCACCTGCGCGTCCGGAACAGAGAGCGCGGTCACAGGCGCGTCAGGAACAGAGAGAACGGTCACCGCCACGTCCGGAACAGAGAGAGCGGTCACCGCCGCGTCAGGCATGGAGACAGCGGACACCGCCGCGTCAGGAACGGAGATAGCGGACACCGCCGCGTCAGGCACGGAGACAGCGGACACCGCCGCGTCAGGAACGGAGACAGCGGACACCGCCGCGTCAGGAACGGAGATAGCGGACACCGCCGTGGCAGGCACGGAGACAGCGGACACCGCCGCGTCAGGCACAGAGATAGCGGACACCGCCGCATCAGGAACAGAGGGCATGGTCACCTGCGCGTCAGGAATGGAGTTAACGGACACCGCTGTCTCCCCACGGAAGAGCATCTCCGCCCCCACCGCAAAGCAGGGACGCATCCGCGCAGTCTCTGCCCTACAAGCGGCCATCTCAGCCAGGCAGGCGTAGATAAATTCAAATCGAGCGGCCGCCGCCGCCTCAAAAGACATCCCCCCCCGTCTTGGGAACAGAACGGGGGGACGCCGCCGACTTGAAAAAAAAATTCCTCCCCGCTGGACCCATCTGTGCTGGCTGCATTCTGTCACGTGAAACAAGAGGTCTGGGTCCAGGTGCAGGGTAAGTAAACTTTAATATAACAAAACACAAATAAACATAAACCAAAAAGGCCAACACGGCACAATCAAACATTAACTCAAACATAAACTGAACAAAAAAAGAAACACGGTCAAGAGCCAAGATCAAGAATACCAAAACAAACCATACGGAAGACAATGCAGCCAGAATGAGTAGTGGGAAATGAGAGTTCTTATAGACAAGATAATTGTGAGCAGGTGTGAGTGTAATCAGTGCTAATGACAAGACAGGAGTGAATACTTAGGGAAGTGCAGTGCAGGGAGGGAAAACAGCGACCTCAGGTGGCTGATGGAAACCCCACAGCCCAGATCATGACACTCATTTGCTCACTCCACTGACTCTGATGTCGAGCGAAAATGAAGATTCGTATCAGCATACAACTGGCTGAGGGTGAAAATATGCTAATATGGGACAGTCCATTAGTGGCTGTGGGCGAAACGGCTTGATAATTGAGACTGTTTCGGTTAATGTATTTTTATCATTATAGGGTAGTTGTGTCCACACACTGCTAAGACATATTTATATGCAAACACCATTTAAAAGTGAATTTTGCCTCCAATGTCCCTTTTAAAACCAGTTTATGTCAATGTTTTAGGGTTTCTGACAAAACATTTTACAGAGTAGGTTTAAGCATATAACTTATTAAAATTAATTTATGGAAAAGATTGTCTTATACCTGATGGATATCACTAGAATTGGTGCCTTGAAATATCACATCCATGTCTGTGACAACCCTGACTGTGTAAACATCAAAAAGTGCAGCCGAATGCTATTGTTTAACGACTTTAGAGGACTTTGAAGTGTTGTCTGCCTGTCAGTCATTTTGTCTGTGTTTGTTGACATTTTGAAGGGCGGCGTTTTGGAGAGAGGCGGCAGTCTAAATCGACAGCTAAGTCTGAGAAGTTAGCAAAACAGCTAACACTGCATCTTTAATTTGTAGCTCGGTGAATGAAATTGTGCTGAGAGAAACAAACACAACAGCAACTGCTCACTTTCTTTTTAAGTCTAACTTTTTTGTTATGAGACACTAACGCAATTAACAGTTAGTTAGCTTACACTATTGAACTGTAGCACACAAAATTAGCAAAGGAACATTTTCTATATCCAGAGGCAACGTGGATCATGTGATATGCCATGAATGTAGTGCATTGGAGGAATAGTTCACCAAAATGAAAACTTTTAAAATATTTTTGAAACAACATGACAGACCTATCTCTTTAAGATGGCCATTGCTTTAGTCATTCTGGGAGACGTGGACATTATCACCAGATGGCGATGATTTGGCGTGTTTCTGCTGCCTCCTACTCGTCTGTGTCCACTAGTCTGGTGAGGAGTCAACCATGATGAGGGGTCATGACTTTTAAGTTAACATCCCATTGACATCTGTATTTCTGCTGAAGGGTCATGTTAGTGAACTGAGATAACCACACGTCGTCTTTTGTATCTCTGCAAAGGTGCACATTCATAGCTGCAACCAGTAAACACATACAGTCCCCTCCACCCCACAACACTGAAGCATGACTCCACTGCCTTCTTATCTGGAGTATGTGGCTGTTGTTCTCGTCATTGTGAGTTTATCTCCTCATCAGTGTGTGAGTGAGCTTCTGCCTGCTGTCATTCGCTGAGACAGACACCAGTACTTGAGAAAAACCTGCTGTGACATATGAGGCACCTGCAGCCGCCCAAGTCCTGCTGAGAGCTCTGTATAGTTAAAAAGCAAGCACATATATGCACAGACAGCAGCAGTGGTACACATTCACAAGAACCAGGTGTGGTGAGACCATAGATATGTGCTCTATCTCTGACACTTACACATCAAAACAGTACCTTTGAACACATACATGCATTGAGTGTTGCACTGCCCTATATCTTGTGTGTGTGTGTGTGTGTGTGTGTGTGTGTGTGTGTGTGTGTGTGTGTGTGTGTGTGTGTGTGTGTGTGTTTTGAATACTTTTATGTGATTTACAGAGCCAAATTGGCCACGTAACACATTTTTTATAGAGAGAGAGACAAAAAGGTGCACTTCTAATTACAAGACAACTGAGTATAATGTTCCTTTGTCCTCCGTGTCAGGAACAATGCCAGGTATGTGTGAGGTGTGTAGTGCTATTATTGTCCTTAACAAAGACATTGTAGACACATGTCCCCACCCTTCTTTCTCTATCTCTGTCAACATTTAACATTAGGCTTTTTAATTTAAATTTCTTTTTATATTTATATATCATTTATTGTTTATATATATATATATATATATATATATATACTTACACTGTAAAAAAGTTTAAAAAGATGTTTCAACTTAAAAAAGTGTTTGTGCTGCCTTAACATTATTAGTTTACTCAACTCAAATATCCACATTTTCACATAGTACAGCTTAACATTTCAGCTTGACTAAACTTAACATTTTAAGGCAGCACGAACACTTACTTTTTTAAGTTGAAACACCTTTTTTTTTACAGTGTGTATATATACATATATTCTACGTCGGGGTTTGAAAGATTTGCATGGTGCATTAAAAACTTCAAATTATTAATTAATGCTTATTAATCTTTATTTTAGTTTATATATATATATATATATATATATATATATTTTTTTTTTTTTTTTTTTTTTTTTTTCTAGGTTGGGGGTTTGAAAGGTTTACATGGTGCATCAAAAGCTTCAAATTATTAATTCTTGTTATTTTTAGTGTAGTTCATTATGGTAAATAGTTGGATGAATGTGTTTTTTATGTATATTTTTAGTTTTTTTATTTAATAAAAATGTTTTATTTTAAGTTTATTTTATTTTATGTTAGCAGTGGTCAACAAAACTTTATTGGCTTGATTGTCAGTCTTTACAATATTGCCAAAATAACCTAAATTTATGGTACAGAAATAAATAGGATGAGGTAAATCATTTAAGGAAAAGGACAAGGTAGCTATACAACAAAATAGAATAAAAAAAAGTTGTTTCAACTTAAAAAAAAGTGTTCATGCTGCTTTAAAATTTTAAATTTATTAAACTCAAATATCCACATTTTCACGTAGTACAGCTTAACATTTCAGGTTGACTAAACTTAACATTTTAAGGCAGCACAAACACTTACTTTTTTAAGTTGAAACAGCTTTTTTTTTCTAGGTCGGGGTTTGAAAGGTTTACATGGTGCATCAAAAACTTCAAATTATTAATTAATTCTTGTCAATTTTTATTTCAGTTCATTTTGGTAAATGACCCTGGACCACAAAACCAGTCATTAGTAACATGGGTATACTTGAAGCAATGGCCAACAATATTTTGTATGGGGCAAAATTATCGATTTTTCTTTTATGGTGAAAATCATTAGAATATTAAGTAAAGATCATGTTTCATGAATATATTTTGAACATTTCCTACCATAAATATATTTAAACTTAATTTTTGATATGTAATATGCATAGCTACAAACTTAATTTGGACAACTTTAAAAGCAATTTTCTCAAAATTTAGATTTTTTTTTTTTTGCACTCTCAGATTCCAGATTTTCAGATTTCAGATTTCCAGGTCTTCATATTGCCAATATAACCAATACTTAGTACAGAAAATAGGTAAATCAGTTAAGGGAAAGGACAAGGTAGAAATAAGACAAAATGGAATAAAATACAAATAGTATGAATTCATAAAAATGTGGCATAAAAATATGGCACTCCCTTTCTATCTCTCTCTCCAGTAACACTGAGTTAGATGATAGTAATATGAATCGACTGCATGTTCCAAACCTTCAGACCTCATGGGCTGCAGCGCAGAAAATACACAACATTTATTGTAGTAACATGATACCTGTGTGGAGAGAAAGAAAGAGAGATGTGTTTTTACACCTGATTAGATTTATGGAAAAACACTGGTAGTTTTGTTACAGAAATATGATAGAAAAATATGAAATATTTTTCAAAATCTAGTCCCTGCCACTTTCTAAAGATGCTGTTCCAGACCCTGGCTGGGACCAAGGCCCAGTTGCAACAAACCCCTTTAGATACAATTGTGAGCAAAACTCTTCATGGACCTGTTCCACTTTATCTCCCTGAGCTTCATCTATGTGCACCTGCATGTATTCTCAGGTTGTCAGTTTCTGAAGTACTTACTGTTCTGAGGTTTGGACTTTGATGCAGCATGTAAACTATCATACTCATTTTTGCTGAGCTTCTATGTCACTGATTGTTACGCTGCAGATAAAGAACACAGAGTACACAGAAACTGGTTCTCAAGAGCCTGACAGAGCTGTCGCTTGTGTTGTGTTATCTGGAAGAGCAAGAGAGCTTGTGTGACGCTGGTGGATCTGAGGGTGGAGTGTTTGTTGTTATTGCATTAACCTGCAGCTGTGATGGTACTTTAAGTGTTAGCGGTTTGAGGATACAGCCTGGCTGCCAACCTACGCGTACACACACACGTACACAAACATGCACACACATATTGTTACCTGCATAATAGCGCTCCATTGTTGGCGGCTGATCCTGTGTAATGAAATATGTTCTTCAAAACCACAGAGTGGCAAACAAGTCATTCTTTCAGAGGTGTGCCGCCTATGAAAGAACCACCCGACATCAGACACAGATTAGGAGATTAGCTATGCTGAATAACTGTCCCAGTGTACCTCCTTGGCATGGGGATTAGCACTCATAATAAGGGTGAAAATGAGTGGAAAACCCAAGTGCATCTATCTGACCCGCTTATGCATGAATCAAAGCTGTGACATTTACTTCTACTGTGTCATAGTAATATTGTACGTTTAATATTTATATAGGGTCTTTCCTCTGTTCCTGGGCCTTATTCATAAGCATTATTCATGAAACATGACAGTTTACTTAAGACTGAGTGATTTGCACAGATGCATTGTGTTTCATGAATAAAGGTTCTTAAAAAAGGGGACTTATCTGGCAAATCTTTAAAAAAAAAGTACACCGAAAAATGTCAGTTCTGTCATCATTTGCTCACCCTCTTGTCACTCCAAACCTGTATGACTTCATTTCTTTCTAAGAAACAGGGAATTTCCTGCTTATTTTAACCAATGAATTTGCATGATTTTCCAGTTGTTTGTGATTTACTGGATAAGCATTAAAGATAAGGATTTCTTAAAGGTGACTTCCTCCGTGTTTAAGTGCTATAATCGGGTCCCCGGTGCATCTACCAACCCAGAAAATGTGAAAAAGGACAACCCAATAACATTGATTTGGTAAACATTTCTCTGCAAGCATGTGAAAAAACAAGCTGCTCAGATTTCGCTCCTCCACCCGTGACTTATTATAATATTACCACCTCTTAATCTGCATGCTTCCAACTGTGGCGCTGCCATTTTGTTTTCATAAGTGACAACGGTGTACCAGTTCTAACGCCATGGTGAAAGTTCGAGCAAAGCAAACTGTTCTGTCGTTGGCTGCACAGATGAGCACAGAAAACTATTTAGAGTCACAGCCTCAGATGAGACAAGAGAGCAGTGGATTATTGATTTATTTACTGTACATTAAGCTACTGCCACACAGATCTAATATAAACATGCGATTTCTTTCCCAGTTGTTTACATTCAGACACATAACAAACTGTTTTTGTAACGCCTTGTCTAAACTTGTGTGTGTTTGATGGTTTAAGCGCAATAAGGCATGAAAGAGAAGTTTAGTACTCACATGCCGTGTGACAACCTCTTTCTGTGCACTCAGAAAACCGTATCAGAAGTTTAAACTAATATTGCTTTAAAACGCATGATTTTAGCATGATAGAGATGATAATCAAAACCAAACAGATGTTTTTTGACAGAATATCTGAGGCACAGCTCTATTCTGGAAAGGGGGTGGGAAACAGAAGCTCATTTGCATTTAAAGAGGCACGCATGAAAACAGAGTTTCTGCTTCCACTCAAAATGGGCATTTTCAAAATGATATAATAAATGATATGTGTGGTATTTTGAGTTGAAACTTCACAGACACATTCTGAGAACACATGAGACTTATATTACATATTGTAAACAGGAGTATAATAGGTCTCCTTTCAGATTTTATTAATTTAGATTATTTTTTCACGTCTAGAAATCACGTTTTGAAAAGTAAGCTACCTCATATATCTAGGTTTTCCAAGATTTTGGGAACCCACTAAAATAGAAAGTGGTAGACTGAGAAATATCTTGATTTTTTTGTTACTTTAGCTTATTTTTAGCTTATTTATTTTGGTTTAACTTATTTTTATTAGCTTTACTTTACTAGATTTACTTGTTTTGTCTTAAAGCATTTGAAACCATTTTGAGGCCCCTTGGTTGCGAACCACTGAACTATGGACTGTGCTTTTTTAATTGGTTTGTCAAGAAAAGTTTGGACGGATTTTGATCCGTCATTGCTGTCTCCAGAGGATTTGATAATGTTTAGGTTTGGTTGTCACTCATGCTTTTTTCGTGTTCAGTGTTCATTCAGTTTAGTTCAGTTCAGTTAATTAGCTACTTGTTTATTTGTGACCCTAAACCACAAAACCATTTTAAATTGAGGTACATCATATGAAAGCTAAACAAATAAGCTTTCCATTGGTGTATGGTTTGTTAGAATAGGACAATATTTGGTCGTGATACAACTATTTGAAAATCTGGAATATGAGGGTGCAAAAAAAAATCTAAACATTGAGAAAATTACCTTAAAAAATCCTAATCATTTTTGGCATGAAAGAAAAATCAATAATTTTGACCCATAAAATGTATTTCTGGCTATTGCTACAAGTACACCCATGCTATTTTAAGGTTTTGTGGTCTAGGGTCACATTTATAGTCCTCTTGTCCAAGTTTTTGAGTAACAATGTTCTGTGCAACCAGATTTTAGTCAGTATAAGTGCTTGTATTTACTTGGATAACAGCTTATGCTTTGTTTCTTTGTAATTAAACAACCTTAAATATCAGCTCAACCTAGTTACTGCTTCCTGATGAAGATGGATCACTGAATGTCAAAAAATTGACAATGCAGATCATAACAAAAATGCAAGTTCTTTTGTGTGTGGTTTTGGTAAAATGAATGTTCCAGAGAGCATCTTGAATGATGTCATCAGACAGGGATGAGCCTTAATTCCATACAGGTACCCTTAATTACCTGTGAACTTTTTAAAAACCAAAGAACGACACACAAACACACATATATTTTGCTGTGTTTATCTCTATCTCTCTCTAAATGCATGCATTCCTGCCAAACCATTGGTTAGTATCAGACAAGTGTCAACACGGCTTCTCCACTCTTAGTGAAGCAGAATGTATGAGAGAAAAAGCACGCTAGTTTATCATAACCCGTGTGACAGGAACACAACAAATCAACATGCCAGAATGAACACTCCCTGATCCTTAGTTTTCTGTCTTCCCACTGCGAACAGTGAGACAGGTCGGACTGGATTAGGTGTCTAGACTACAGAATTAACCTAAATAGAACAACATCTGTGTACTTCACCTGCAGATATTTATTATATGTGGCAGCTAGAGATTATGACACTGTGATGTTGCTTTCAGCCATTGTAGTGTGGGTGTTTCCGTCACTTGATATGGTGTTATATTAATTGTTATTTAAACCTGGTTAAACATTGGCATGGAAAGCATCCATTTGCAACATCATTTTTATTCATTGCCTGACATAAATGGATTAATGTCAGAGACCATTGATGGCTGCTTTATTCATGACAGCCAATCTAAAAAATATTCCACGGTTTTTGAGGTTCGGTTTAGATCTGATCACGCCTAGTGTTTGCATAGGCATTGGATCAGTGCTCTTTTTAAGTCATCGGTTGTCAAAGCCTGTTGTAAACATTGAGTCATCCTTAAACTAAAAGATATGGAAGATCTTTAGAGCTTTCCGTCTGAAAGTGTAGGTGTGTTGGAAGTGACTCAAAGGGATTTAACCATGCACAGACTGTTTTCCTTTTAAGTTCTGGATAGGAGTCTGCTGTACAATTTCAGGCCGCATTCAAGTGTTTCTTGTGAGTGCAGAGTATACCAGCCCCATGTATTATTCTCATAGAGAAGTTTAACACGCACTTCAGAGATGCTCTTTGCTCCTTAGACCTCTCATTATCTGCATGCCGACTGTTTGTCTGGCCGTGCTCGCTTACAAGAAAACAACTCATCTCCCAACTTTTCTCTTTATTTATCAGTCCTTCTGTCTAGAAAAACCTTTTAGTCGATGTCTCCTTGCACACAGTAGTTTACTTGACACTATACTTTTTAAATGTGACAGGGCTTCCGCTCTTGTTCAATAAGAGAAGTGTTTTTATCACAATACGAAATGTGTATTTATTATATCATATCTTTAATGTTTTTTTTGTTTTTTGGTTTTGGATCGCAGTAATAAAACACTGTTCATTCTTGCTTAAAGGAGTTGTTCACTTCCAAAACAAAAAGTTACAGAAAATGTACTCACCTCACCCCCTTGTCATCCAAGATGCTCATGTCTTTCTTTCTTCAGTCGTAAAGAAATTATGTTTTTTGAGGAAAACTTTTCAGGATTTCTCTCCATAAAATGGACTTCTATGGTGCCTCAGAGTTTGAACTTCCAAAATGCAGTTTAAATGCAGCTTCAAAGGGCTCTAAGAGGAAGAAAGTCCTATCTAGTGAAACGATCGGTTATTTTCTAAAATAATTTACAATTTATATACTTTTTAACCTCAGATTCTCATCTTGTCTAGCTCTGCATCAACTCTGTGTATTCCTGTTCATGGCAGTTAGGGTATGTTGAAAAACTCCCTTCTCATTTTCTCTTCCAACTTCAAAATCATCCTACATCGCTGTTTTACCTTTTTTTTGTAAAGGGCGTCTGACCTTCTTTGCATGTTCACTTTGTAAACACTGGATCGGTACTTCTGCAGCAATGTAGGACGATTTTGAAGTTGGACCTATAACTGTCATGAACCAGAACCAGAGTTCTCGCAGAACTAAACAAGATGAGAATTTGAGGTTAAGTATATAAATTGTAACTTTTTTTTAGAAAATAACTGATCATTTTGCTAGATAAGACCCTTCTTCCTCAGTTGGAATTGTTTAGAGCCCTTTGAAGCTGCATTTGAACTGCATTTTGGAAGTTCAAACTCAGGGCACCATAGACATCCATTATATGAAGAGAAATCCTAAAATGTTTTCCTCAAAAAACATAATTTCTTTATAACTAAAGAAAGAAACACATGAACATCTTGGATGACAAAGGAGTAAGTACATTATCTGTAAATTTTTGTTCTGGAAGTGAACTACTCCTTTAAGAGGCGAATAGTCACACTTAAATAGAGCTCATAGCACTATGTTGACAGAGGAGAGAGTATGCCAGTGAACTTGTTAGTCTACTTCTGTCGTCTGTGTTGTATTAGTCTTTAAATGACTCCAGTGTCATGTGATTCTGGATGTTATTTCTAACTGTAGAGGTGTTATGTATCAGATTTTCTTTAGCAGTCAAGATGCGTTCAAAGATTAACCTTAAAGAGCCTAATACGCTTCAAGTGAAATCAAAGAACAAACTAGTGTGTTGTCTCTGCCAAACTGAAATTTTCTCACCAGTCATTTTTGTTGTACTTATTGTGAGGGGAAAGTGTGCATTACACAGTATACCACTGTAAAGGTTTTTCTAATTTCTTTTTAACCCAAATGAAGAGTAAAAAATAACTTTGCCCTGAGTATATCAGGGCCTTTAGAGGTCACTGAGGCATGATTAAAGGATTAGTTCATTCCTGAATTAAAATTCCCTGAGAATTTACTCACTCTCATGCCATCCAAGATGTTCATGTCTTTCTTCTTCAGTTGAAAAGAAATTAAGGTTTTTGAAGAAAACATTCCAGGATTTTTCTCCATATAGTGGACTTCAATGGTGGCCAATGGGTTAAAGGTCCAAACTGTAGTTTCAATGCAGCTTCAAAGGGCCTTTACACGATCCCAGCGAAGGAATAAAGGTCTTATCTAGTGAAATGATTAGTCATTTTCTAAAAAAAAGATACTTATATACTGTATATACTTTTATACACAAATATATAGCTTTTTAACACAAATGCTTATCTTGCACTAGCTCTGCGATGTGCATCCTCGACTTCACACATTATGTAATCATGTTGAAAAGGTCACACGTGGTTAGTTCTTCATCTGTGTACCACAGTTCAAAAAGGTAGGATAAGGCAAAAAACTCATCTCATTTTCTTCAAAATCATCCAAAATTGTCTTTCTTTGCATGTTCACTTTGTAAACACTGGGTCGGTACTTCCATATGGGGTTTGCCTTTTACAAATGTGTATTTTCTTCTTGTTTTTTCAGGGAACAAATTTCTCTCTGTAACAAAGTGGATGGTGAGCAAAGGTGGCCTACGTTGTGGAGCAGCACCTGGAATATGCAGATGATATGTATTCTTTAGCTGCTTATATATTTTTTCCCTATTATTTTTCATGTTGCCTAAATATTCTTTGTAAGACTAAATCCAGAGGATACAACATAATGCACTGCAAAAAGTCAGACAGGTGAAATATTGAAGATGAACTGTTCCAGCATTGGAAGACTGTCTTTTTTGTATTTTTGTTATATATGCAATATTTAAATAAAGAATTTGATATTTTGAATTAATTGTGTCTGTTTGAATTGAATGTCAATAGTACCTAAATTAATTAAATTCAATTAAAATTAATTCTATATAAAAATGATAAAACCGAATGAACTCTATATTCAAATAAATGAATTACAGCAGTAAACTGTAGTACATTATACAGTACCTTACTGTATAACCGAAATACAGTTGGGTAGTGTAAAATTTAATTACAGTAACTTACTAAGTTACTGTAATACTATAAACCCTTTGAAATGTCTAACAGTGTAGATAAAGACCTTATTCCTCAGCTGGGATCGTGTAGAGCCCTTTGAAGCTGCACTGAAAATGCAATTTGGACCTTCAACCCGTTGAGCCCCATTTTACGTTGAAGTCCACTATATGGAGAAAAATCCTGGAATGTTTTTCTCAGAAACCTTAATTTTTTTTCGACTGAAGAAAAAAAGACATGAGCATCTTGGATGACATGGGGGTGAGTAAATTATTAGGAAATTTTAATTTAGGAGTGAGCTAATCCTTTAAAGTGACAACTTTGTACCTTACCTATTTCTGAAAGGTGCATATATATACCCTTACAGTATTGCTTTATTACTTTTTTTGGCCAAATACAAAGTTACAGCTACAAAGTTGTCTATTTAGGGGTGCTGTCCCAGTGACAAGCTGTTGTTTCAGCACATCAGTCTTTTCGGTAGTTTTAAAAGTGCTTTGTACTGTAAATTTGTTTGACTTGGACATTGTTGGGACAAAGGCATTGTGTGACACAGAACATTTATTAGGGAGGAGATTTCTCTCGGGTCTCTCTCTTCCCTGTCCCAACGGAAGATGCTGCAACATGGACACAAACTGGTTTCCCAATGACCAACGGTCAAACCAACAGTGACAACTGATTACTGCACATCTTTTATTAATTTATTTTCTGCATGCTTCCAATTTGAGTTGTCTCCATGATATTTTACTCAATGTGACAATTATTATGTTCTAATACTTTAATGTGAAAGCAGAGACTGCCAGGACATGGGAGAGACAGATCTTTGTATGTGTGCCCCCATCTCACAATGTGTCTGTCATGGAGAGAATAATGGGGGATGCATGTGTGTGTATGAAAGCGAAGCCAGGTGTGTGTATTTCCGCTGTTATGCTCCTGTTATTTAACCTCTGCTGTGTGAGATTTGGAGTCTGATAAGACTACAGCGCTTGGTAACAGACGCTTGGTCACTCACTCACACTGTTGCTGAAGGAGATAGGTGCTCGGTAACCACAGCCCCGGGACCAGGCCCTGCCCCCTCGGCCACAGGAAGTGTGGAGACTGATAAACACACAGCTCTTCCTCTTTCTGCCCCACATCTTCTTAACCAGCAACTTCCTCAGAGTACAGTCTTACATAACCCGCACACACAATCATGCACACTATCACCGCAGGTACAAACATGCACGTACACACACACACACACACACACACACACACACACACACACACACACACACACACACACACACACACAAGCACTTACAGTGGCACTACAACTGCACGCATAAGTCGGGACAAACACAAATGCATTTGAACCTAATAAATACAAAACTTTACATAGCTTAAGTGAAACGTAATTGTAAATAAAGGTTAAATATTATATATGTGTTTGTAAGACTTTTGCTCATTGACCTAGTGTCACCCAGCTTACCGTCTGAACTGATGAAATCAGTGAATGTTTGTTAGTATGTTGTGATCTCACACAATATCGTTATCTGTCAAGCTCTCATGGCTCTAATGGTGTGAATTTTGCTTTATTTTGCTTTACAACTAGCTGGTCGTCATTCCTTCGAATAAGACTGTGGACGCATGAAGTTCTTATTGACAGCTGTTTCCAGTCACAGTGCATCTTACAAGTGGCCTGAGACCAATAAACACACTGTGCACGCACAAACAAAGAACACAGATACTCTGCTCTGCACAGAAACATTATTGTCCTTCTGGTACAAACAAATTCAGTTCATTTCTGACTCAGATTTACAGGAGTGTGAAATGCATGCGTTTCTTCTCAGGCTTTTCCTCCATCCTGAGTGGATGTCACTACTGTCCAAACATGTTTGGACGTTTGTGTCCAAATTGTTTCCGGTCATTTATTACTTTGTTTTATTTGTGTGTATAGGTCTATTCAGTTTATGTGGAAGCCTGGTTCTTTCTCAGAGTTAAAAAAAAATAAAAAATAAAATAAAAAATAGATACAGTTGAGGTCAAAAAAAGTAAAAAAGTTACCCTGATCTTCAATTCAAAAGTTTTCACCCCCCGACTCTTAATACATTGTTTTTCCTTCTGAAGCATCAGTGAGCGAGTCCCTCAGTTGTCCTCAGTGTGAAAACATGGATATCAAAATCATACAATCATTGTTGCAAAGGGTCAAATACACAAAAATGTTGAAAAACCAAAGAATTTGTGGGACCTGAAGGATTTTTCGGAAAACAGTGAGTAGTTTAACTGTTCAGGACAAACAAGGGACTCATGAACAATTATCACTAAAAAAACAAACACAGCTTTGGATCATTCAGGTAACAACACAGTATTAAGATTCAAGTGTATGTAAACTTTTGAACGGGGTAATTTTTATAAATTCAACTATTATTTTCTCTTGTGGACTATATGTAAACGTCTTTTATGTGAAATATGTTATTCAGGTCAGTACTGAATTAAAAAAAAAAACATGCATTTTGTATGATCCCTCTTATTTTGGTACAATTATTACCATTTAGCAGATTCTGCAAGGTCTATGTAAACGTTTGACCTCAACTGTAAGTGAAATTTTAATATGCAACTTTTTTTAATCATAATTGCCTTCCAATTTAGACTTTATGTGACTTTGTTTCTCGTAATTACAACTTTATACTATATTTAACAATGTAACTTTATATCTCTCCCTATATATTCATAACTCTGACTGACTTTATATTTCACATTTTTGTGCACTGAGCAAAGCAACTAACTGTCTACTTGTTCCACATACTGACCCCCATATATACCCCATGCTATGACACCCATTGTTTTTCTATGAGCTGAGGCTGGGTAAGGGTCAGGTCATATTTACCTGAGTAAGATAGTTATGCTGCTCTTTGTTCATAGTCTAAAGAGAAAAGTTCTTTTAGGAGTGCAAACATTGTCTGCATGATCTGTCCAACCTATAAAGTTTGATCATGGGTGTGTAAAATGTATATACAGTAACTTTATGTGCAAGCCTAACTTTTATTTTGTATGACTCACTCAAACAAAGAATGTGTCTAATCATGATAGAAGTTAGCCTGCTGAGATCGACACTCCCGTAACCTAACGGTTCCCCTTCCAAAGAACTGAATTAAGATGATAAAGAGATCATGTTTTATTTTTAAAAGTACTACTCAATTAAACGGTTATCTAGATTCATTTTAACAATGCTTCCTAAAAATATATTGCACAATTCAGCAATGCTCTCTCTTAAGCCAGGGCTCACTAGTCTATCATTAATTTTACAGTATCATATCATCAGCCTATTAACTAACAGGACAAAATGCAAAGTGATTGCCTATGAATTTGATCTCAAGAGATACTGTACTTCCAAGGTAATGGACTGAAAAAGTGAGAACTGGTCAATGCATTTCAGCTTATAAAATAGAGTGACTTGTGCAGCACACACACACACACACACACACACACACACACACACACACACACACACACACACACAGCGAATCCAGCACTTCACCAATAATGTAAGTTTGGAGGCGGGATTGTCTGACCAATTTGAAAAGTTAAGTGTCTAAAGAAACCTGTATGAAAAACATTTTTGCAGTATGGTAGAATGGAAATGACACACTTAAAGTGATAGTTCACCCAAAAATGTTGTTTCAAACCCGTAAAATAAGATATTTTTGATGAAATCCAAGAGCTTTCTGACCCTGCATAAATGGCATCTACCATGTCCAAGTGTAACCCCTCACACCCGGGTCCTACTCGCACCGAGCGGGTCTCAAACCCGGCTGTCCGGCGCGGGAGGCGGACGCACTAACGAGGAGGCTAAAGGCTGCAACCCCTAGTGTCTGTGGCTAGTGCGTCTCTTGAAATCAGGGGAGTGAGGTTTACTTGCACAGCACCTACTGGCTGGCTTCTGTTACACAAGGCCCAGAACACACACAGAAAACCAGCTTATTTTATTTACCACAGATGAAATTAAATCATACAGGTTTAGAATACATACAGAATTTTCACTTAAGTTGAGTTAGGTTGAGTTGATACATATGTTGATACATATGTTAGGATACACCTTCCCTGTGTGTAGTTTTTTACGAAAAAGAAAAAAAAAAGAAGTAGAAAGAACTATTGTTTGAGCCTTTTTTAAAAGTCATTACTGATGTAATAGGTTTGGTAATATTAGGTTGTGTGTCAAAAAATATGTACAATACCAGTCAAAAGTTTTTGAACAGGAAGATTTTTAATATTTTTTTAAAGTAGTCTCTTCTGCTCACTAAGCCTGCATTGATTGGATCCAAGGTGCAGCAAAAACAGTAAAATGTTGAACTATTTTATGTTTAAAATAACATTTTAAACATTTGAATATATTTTTAAATATTTTTAAAAAGTCGAATTTTTAGCATCTTTACTCCAGTCACATGATTCTTCAGAAATCATTCTAATATTCTGATTTGCTGCTCAAAAACATTTATTATTATTATGTTGAAAACAGCTAAGTAGAATTTTTTTCAGGTTTCTTTGATGAATAGAAAGTTCAGCAGAAAAATTTATCTGAAATAGACATTTTTGTCATCACATTTGATCAATTTAAGGCATCCTTCTTAAATAAAAGTGTTAATTTATATAATTGAATTACCCTAAATTAATGAAATACTGAATCCAAGCTTTTGAATGATTGTCCCCCGGTTTCACAGACAAGGCTTAAGCCTAGTCTAAGACTAAAATGTAAATCTGGGCTGTTTGAACTGAAAGAAACTTGCACTGACTGATCTAAAAATATATCGTTGCCTTTGTTTTGTCTCAAGATGCACAACAGTAATGTTTTTTTTTCTAAGCATGTTTATAAAAATTACTTAAATATCCTAATTTAACTATCTGCTAATCCTGGTTTAGTCTAAGCCCTGTCTGTGAAACTGGGCCATAGTGTATAATGTTACAAAATCTTTTTTTTTTTTCATTTAAATGCTGATTTTTGGATCTTTCTATTCATCAAAGAATCCTGAAAACAATGTACTCAACTTTTTAAAATATTGATAATAATAATAATAATAAATGTTTAATTAAGTAATTAATAAAGTAAATTAATAAAGTAATGATGCTGAAAATGTAGCTTTGATCACAGGAATAAATTACATTTTAAAATATATTAAAATAGTAAACTTTTATTTTAAATAGTAAAAATATTTCAAGATTTTACGGTTTTTGCTGTACTTTTGAAATAAATGCAGGCTTGGTGAGCAGAAGAGGCTTCTTTAAAAAATATTAAAAATATTACTGTTTAAAAACTTTTGACTGGTAGTGTGCATATTTTCAAGGTTGATGTGCAGCTGGCCACATTCATTCTTTGTTTGCAATGTATTTTCTAAAGATCTCAAAAGCATTCATGTTTAAACTAGAGAAGAGGGGGCAGAGGATGTATTTCTTCTTTAGCACAAGTGAGAGTGATGGTGCTTTCCGAATTAAGTTTACATAGTCTCATGATAAAGTGATGTTTTCTGTTGTTTTCTACTGCTCTTGTCTTTGAGCGTGAGAAAAAGAGGCACGGAGACGGATGTTACCTCGGGTTGTGAGGAGACAAAGAAAGAGAGGAATTTGAATTTGTTTTCTTGTTTATTTGCAGATACAGTGTGAACTATCTGTTGAGAAGTGACTTGATACAGCTGTTCTCAGCTTGCTTTGTTTCTTTTCCTTTCTCTACATCTCTGTGGCAGTATGTCTCAGTGGCCTAAAGTACAATAATCAAAATGCTCCTTGCAACTTGATTCTAACATCTTTATTCTTGTCAAAATGCAGTATCTTTTGAGTAACAACCTCATAAACATCAATTCCTGGAAGTGTTTAATTGAAGAGCATAAAGAGGGAAGGAATAAACCTCAGACTTTGTTTACAATCTGCTCCATTTTCTGTGGGTTTTGATTGGGTTCTGTTATCTGATTGGCTTAGGAGCTGAATTTTGAGGTTAGAACCTTTTTAGTTGCTGTTGTTGGATAATCCATCAGATCTTATCATGCAGTTATGGATGGTGCAGAAAAAAAAAAAAACATTTTTACAGGTCTAAGTGGAATCTGCTCAGTGAGTAAAATGTAAACTCACCTTTGTTTTTCCTCCCCAGAGTTGACTTAATTAACTACAGGGAAGATTTTAAGCTTCTGAAGGAATGGAACTGTAAAGCATTTCACCTAATCCTATCAGTCACAACAGTGATTTACAAAAGCTTGCACAAAAATACAGAACTGTCATAGATTTATCCTGTTCACCTTCACTTATATTCATCTGTCACTCATAAAGGAAACTATTTAACCTGCTGTCACGCTCACACTCATTGTCTTGGCTTGCTTGCGTATGCAGTCATTGTCAGACTCATCTTACCTGAATTTACCAGATACCTGATTGTCCCTCATTGTTCTCATTGCATGAGTATTGTATTGTCTCCATGCTGCCTGCAACCATAGACTGTCAGTAATTCTATGCATGTACCATGACTACTCAATACCACGACTGAGGTGAGTCCCTTGAGCAAGGCACCGATCCCCCAACTGCTCCCCGGGCGCCGCAGCAATGGCTGCCCACTGCTCTGGGTGTGTGTTCACGGTGTGTGTGTTCACTACTGTGTGTGCACTTGGATGGGTTAAATGCAGAGCACAAATTCCTAGTATGGGTCACCATACTTGGCCTCACTTCACCTCCTTTCCTTTCCTACTTATTTATCATTGCTGCATCAGTACTCACCGTTCTTCTGTTATCACCATTTGTGTTGAAAATACCTTGCACTTGAGATCAACAACTGTCTCCCTGAGTTCATCCGTTATAGTAATATTGTGACTGAGATATTATTACAATTCAATATAGCTGTGTTCTGTTTTAATATTTTCAAAATGTAATTTATTCCTGTAATAGCAAAGTTGAATTTTTTACATGTGTCTTTTTATTCTATTTCTTTGGCCTTGTACTGTATAATAAATCATGTAGTTCAAAACTGAATTTAGGGCTTGAGTTGAATCTTGTAATTTTGATTATATGAATATGTGAACCTGAGAGTCAGTTTTGCTTCATGTATCTATTTCAACACCAACGTTTGGCTCTGTGTGTGTTAACATGTGCGCTGCAGAGGTCAAAAACATCCTCTCAGTTTTGGTAATCTAATGAAAACTTTAAATGCAGGCCAAGATGTGCTTGCTACATACTATGCTTTCCAGTAATATCAAGTCCTCTGAGTGATGACCTGCATATAGGACATTGAGAAACATGACATATTGCACAGATAATTTAGATTTGTGTACATTGTGTAATTTGCTAGTTTCTGTACATGTTACACTGTATGAATGAACATATTGCTCAGGTCAGGGTATTCATATGGTGAACGTGCACATTGCGTCATGTCCTGCGGAGTGATTTCTCATGAAAGTAGTTTAAAATCAAGAACTCACTAGTGATGTCACAATAGAGTGATGGATCTGTCACATTGCTAGAATACATACTACTCTAGTAGGATCCGGCGTTGTACTCTAGTAGGATCCGGCGTTGTGGTTGGATTTGGGACATTGCGCAATTGGAGTAACTACGGTTTTTCAGTAAGTGGATGAGAAGTGGGTAGTGCTTTGACCTTGTGTACCATTGGGTGTGGGTGAAGGTGGCTTTTCTGCACGTCTTTCTCATCAACACTGGTGAAAGCTGTGGGAAGTTCCCTTATAACGGACAAAATGTTTCTGTAATTTCCTCAAGAGTTTGCAGACGTGTTAAATGAGCAAATATTGAATATCAGATATGTCAAGTGAAGTCATCTTTTATAGCATTTTATATAATAGTGGTTGTTTCACAAATATAAAGAGGAAAGGAATAGAATCAATAATGCAGACTTCAAAAATAAGGCAAATCCAAAAATCAGTCAGTCAGTGAGTTGATTCAGTCAATCAGTCTGTCAGTCAATGTTGATTCAGTTCAGTTCAATAACTGTGTAAAGTTCATCCATCATGAAATAAGTTAATTTAGCTATAAGCATCTCTACTAAAGATAGTAATGTAGTTATTCAGCTCAAAGTTAGTCAATCAGTCAGTCAATGTTGTTTCAGTTCAATTCAATAACTGTGCAAAGTTCATTCATCATGAAACAAGATCAATTCAGCTATAAGAAGCTCTACTCAGTTGTCCTCAGTGTAAAATGATGGATCTCAAAATCATACCAGCATGCAGCCAGTCATTCAGGCTTTTGCTGAGGAGCTGGACGAGCCGGCGTCAGCGCGACGTGAGGGTCGTGGCAGGGGATGTAACGTCTCCGTTCCCTCCTACAGACCCATGGAACAGGCCACGACCCTGGCGCCGCGTTACGCACAACCGCACGTGCTGACAGGCGGACGTGTCAGCAGATGGAAATTGTAACGTAACCTTCCCAACGCCCTGAGGGCCAATAGAGGGGGCCCTACAGGGATGCCAGTTGTCTGAAGCATGGGTTGGGGGGGTGGAGCACATGAAATCTTTACATGTGGAAATTAGAATAATTCAATATATCCATAAGATTTTTAGGGATATATGAGGGAAACAGCAGTCTTCTCCGCTGGAATATTGAAAAATATAGCCACAACCTGTGGGGTGAAGGAGACCCAGGCAGGATCACAGTCAGGGACTACTCCGCATCTAGGCCTGACTGCGGGGCATGGAGGACCCAGGGTTCGCCGGAGGGAACATTCTGGGAATATGGTGCACGGATCCACGTGGGAATGGCACCAGCCATTCTCTCGCTCACCTGAAGTCTATGTTAAGACACGGGAGGAAACGGCCTCTATGCGAAGGTTGTAGAACCTAGCGAAGGTATTAGGTGTCGCCCAGCTGCCAGCTCTACAGATATCTGCTAGTGAGGCGCCATGAGCCAACGCATAGGATGAGACAACACTCCTAGTGGAGTGGGCACGAACACCTAAGGGGCATGGCTCTCCCTGATATAAGTAAGACAGGGAGATGGCTTCCACCACCCAATGGGCCAACCTCTGTTTGGAGACAGCATTCCCTTTCTGCTGACCTCCAAAGCAGACAAAGAGCTGCTCGGTGCGTCTGAAGTGCCGAGTACGGTCTACGTAAATACGCAGAGCACGAACAGGGCACAGCAGCGCAGAAGCTGGGTCTGCCTCCTCCGGGGGCAGAGCTTGCAGGTTCACCACCTGATCGCGGAAGGGTGTGGTGGGAACCTTGGGCACATAACCGGGCCGGGGTCTCAGGATGACGTGAGAATCTCCGGGCCCGAACTCAAGGCACGTTTCGCTCCTCGCAGGAACCTCACGATGAGTTGGTGCTTACCAAGGGATGTTCCGTCCACTGCATCATGATACGCTTCAATGGCAGCAACGTACACTTTGAGAGTTGAAGGGGACAGCCTGCGCTCCAACTTCTCTTGCAGGAAGGAAAACACTACTGCAATCATGCATCTCTGTGGGTCCTCAGACCCCACCTCAGTGCGTAAGCCTGCCTCGTAGAGGGGGCTCAGACTGAGTGATGGTATTTACCATGGCCTGGGGAAGGCCGGCGAGGTCTGACACGTCCCATCCAGGAGCCAGACATGCAGGTTCCACAGGTCGGGAGGGGGGGGGGTGCCAAATTGTGCCCATCCCCTGAGAAAGAAGGTCCTTCCTCAAGGGGATCTTCCAGGGAGGGGCTGCCGCGAGGGAAATAAGTTCTGGAAACCAGGTCCGGGTGAGCCAGTGTGGCGCAACCAGCAAGATCGGAAGCGACGAAGGGCCAGGAGCACAGCCAACAACTCGAGGCAATTGATGTGCCACTGCAGTCGAGGTCCTGTCCAGGAGCCCGATGCTGCTTGCCCGTTGCATACAGCACCCCAACCCGTGGTGGAGGCATCCATGTAGACCACGATGTGCCTGGACACCTGTCCCAGGGGCACTCCGGCCCGAAGGAAGGCAGGGTCTGACCACGGGCTGAATAGGCGGCGACACTGCGGGGAAACATCAATCCGGAGTGTGCCACGGTGCCATGCCCGTCTCGGGACTCGATCGTGTAACCAGCGCTGAAGCGGTCTCATATGAAGCAAGCCCAGCGGCGTAACCGCGGCCGCAGCTGCCATATGCCCCAGGAGCCTCTGAAATGTTTTGAGAGGGACCGCTGTCTTGTGTCTGAATAAGTCCAGACACTTCAGCACTGACTGCGCGCGCTCGTTGGTGAGGCGGGCTGTCATATTGACCGAGTCCAGCTCCACACCAAGAAAAGAGATCCTCTGCACTGGGGAGAGTTTGCTCTTCTCTCGGTTGACCTGAAGGCCCAGACGGCTGAGGTGCTGGAGCACCAGGTCCCTCTGTTCGCACAACAGATCTCGCGAGTGAGCTATGAGAAGCCAGTCATCGAGATAGTTGAGAATGTGAAAGCCTGACTGCCAAAGAGGGGTCAGGGCTGCCTCCGCGACCTTCGTGAAGACGCGGGGAGAGAGGGACAGGCCAAATGGAAGCACTTTGTACTGGTACGCTTGTCCTTCGAAGGCAAACCATAGAAAGGGTCTGTGACGAGGAAGGATCGAGACATGAAAGTACGCGTCCTTCAGGTCGATGGCTGCGAACCAATCCTGGGGACAAATGCGCGTTAGCATGCGCTTCGTCGTGAGCGTCGTGACCAATTCAGAGCTCTGAGATCCAGGATGGGTCTTAACCCACTGCTCTTTTTGGGCACGATGAAGTAGGGACTGTAGAACCCTGACTTCATCTCGGCTGGAGGGACAGGCTCGAATGCATCCTTCGCCAGTAGGACTGCAACCTCCGCACGCAGAACAGCGGCATGCGTGTCTGAATGGATAGAAGTGACGGGCGGACGCCTGGCGAACTGAATCGCATAGCCGAGACGTACCGTCCGTATCAACCACCGCGAAGGATTGGGAAGCTGAAGCCAGGTCCCCAACCTGAGATGCACCGCGACAGCGCGCTCGACCTGGGGGACCGACACATATCCCCGGGCCGCCCCGCCATCGAGGGTGGCGAGGGGAGAGAAGCTGGGGTGCGGGCGAGATGAAAAAGGCGCCCGCCATGTTTTAACCAGCTCCTCGGGGAGTGCGACGGAGTGCACCTTGTTAGATATATGACGTAAGATCTTTGCTAAACAAAGCAAAAGCAGTTAGAATAGAAGACCGATGTGATTTTGGTGTGCTCTTCAGAAATCAAATGTGCATCACTGACTCTTGAGCGGCCCTTTGATTCATGCTGCTGTAATACTGTTGTGCCTCTGTCACAGGTGTGTGTGTGTGTGTGTGTGTGTGTGTGCACACTTGCACATGACACACATGAGCACATGAGTGTGTATTTGCTATCTGCCATATTCAGTACAGAGCAAAGCTCTTCACAGACTCTTCAAAGGAAGTCAGTGGTACATGTGCTTTTGTATATCTGTTGAGGTAAGCAGACTACCCCAGATGCCATCTACCGCTGAGGGTCTGTGGTCTCTGTCACCGTGTCATTCCACCACGCACACACACACACACACACACACACACATGCGCGCACAAAATACTCAGCTTCCCGGCAGTCTCACCCCGCTCTTCCCTTCTTCTGGTAAGTTTCCTCTTTCTCCCCCCTTTCATGTACTTTTGTATAGCACTGTCCATCCGCAGAGAGGAAGGACAGCACGTTTCTGAGATGTTTTATCTGTCGCACACATACGGATCTGACATCACTAAATGCAGACCTGCTTGTACTATGTGTTCTGGGGAAAACAGGATTTCACTGTTGTCTTTCGAAATCCGGTAAAACTTCAACTGAAATGAGGAAGACACCCTTATGTGAGCTAGTGTAGGGTGATGAGCAGTAATGATAGCCTATGCAATCTAATAATTGCACTTGAGGAATGTTACCACATGCATACTGGCATTTATTAATTTGTGCTTGGAAGCATGTATGCTTCAAAATGGTTATATGTGATCCTGCACCACAAAACCAGTCATAAGTAGCATGGGTAGATTTGTAGAAATAGCCAACAATACATTGTATGGGTCAAAACTTTCTTTTGTGCCAAAAAAGATCATGTACCATGAAAATATTTGGTAAATTTCCTACCACAAATATATCAAAACTTAATTTTTGATTAGTAATATGCATCACTAAGAACTTAATTTGGACAACTTTAAAGGTGATTTTCTCAAAATTTAGATTTTTTGCACCCTCAGATTCCAGATTTTCAAATAGTCAAATAGCCAAATATTGTCTTATGATGTTTCAGATGATGTATAAATCTAAATTTCAAAACAACTGACTTTTATGTCCCAGCATTTTAAAATTTGCAGAAACAGATTTAACTAGCAATGTCAGGGTCACTGAATTAATCACCAGCCTATGCATTTACTAATAAACTTTTAGCCACTTTTGATTAAAAAAAACTAATAAAATTAATTTTTAGAGGAGAGGAGGTCAGTTGTCCATCTGTGATGAGTCAGAGCAGATTGAGGCCGCGCCTGCAGTGCAGAGCCGAGTGCTGCCTCTCCCTTCAGGCAAAAAAGGGAAGCGAAAAGGGCTGACGGCTGCTGCAGGCCTCTTTTCAGTCTTCCTGTTGGGTTTAATTTAAGGACAAGATAGAGAACGCCTGTCCCTCTCTCCTCATCTCCAATCTCTCCATCCATCCACATTTATCACATGGTCCTAACGCCTCAGCAACACCGTGACCAACTTCTGTTTTTCTGGTGTGTGTATGTGCACATGCGTTTCTGTATGCACGCAGATATAGGGGTTTAGCTTCCATTTAGCTCAGCATATTTAGGAAAAGGAAAGGTTGTTAAAAAAACCTGCTAGACTTTCTCATGCACTATTTTTATGGTGCAGTTTGTCACTGATTAGAGAAAAAATATGAAAATCAACTGTGCAGGTCTTGCATTATTGCAGTTTTGTAGTTACATATTAGGACAATTATATATATTTGTAATGAAACATAGAAAATAAAGAGGAATTACATGTGTGAATGTATATTTTTTTTTTTTTACTATAATATAGCTGCAACTTGAGTTTTGGCCCTTCAGAGTAACAAGTTTGGATATAGATATTTAATATCAGTTCTTGAATGATTCCATCAAGCAGAATTCTGCATGTCTATGCACCCCAACAGAGTTGTATTTTTTTCTTATTTGGTCTTTTTGCTTCCTCAAACGAGATGTGCTTCCATCTTTAAAACTCTTGGCTTCTTGGCTGGCATGTACCTTATGCATGTACTAGGTTTGTAAAAAAAAACAAAAAAACACACACACATTTTGAAATCTGAAGGCTTTTCTCCCTGTGGGATTTTATGTTGGTGTGAATGCATGCAACAGAAACATGCGTTTTGATAAGAATTTCTCTAGCAAATTGCACATGTTGAATCCAGGTCGGCATAAAGCTCTCGCAGGACACATAGGCGATTTAACTGATTGTTTTGGTATTCTAAGTGATGAAGAAAGTCGTGTCAAAACTTTCTTTCAGTATTTCGTAAGCAAAGTTGTGTAGAAACTGAAACATCGCTTGTGTTCATATGATATTACTTTTGCTTTCTGTTAGGGTTGCAGTAGCCTGAGGAGTCAACTGAGCTGAATCTCTAGAATCTCTGTGAAGTTAAATGTCTCGAACTCTTTCACAATTCTCACTCTCAGCTGAGTCTATGACTGTGTTCAAACCCCAGTTCTGGGCAAGCTGAAACGCATTCTCTACAGCATCTGCCAAGAAAAGTGTTTGTTTCAAAAAACCTTTTAAGAGCATTGTAAGATTTGGTGGGTGGATGTTCTCTTTTAAAGGTATAAAACACTCCATGGAACTGAGGAGGAGTAGATGAATCCATAGTTTATGATAAAATAGTTCTTGTTAAAGAAAAAGAAATTAGAGATATGGGCAATAATGTCATGAAAAAAGAAAGTTATATATGAATCTCTATTAGACTTAAAATATTATGATGGGGATTCAAATGGAAATGCAGCAGTATAAATAAACATTTTACATTTACAAAAAAGTTAAATATTAAAATGCTTTAAATATGAATAAGCAAAAGAGTGCAAAAGCTTTTTTTTTTGAGCCAGCCTTGTGGATACAGCTTCAGCTATTTCTTGCATTACCTTCTTTATTTTTTATATTTAACATTTATTTTCAAGATATTTGGGATTGAATAAAAACAATATTAACAGTTGAGGTAAAAAGTTTATGTACACCTTGCAGAATCTGCAAAATGTTAATTATTTTACCAAAATTAAGAGGAATCATACAAAATGCATGTTATTTTTTATTTAGTACTAACCTGAATAAGATATTTCACATAAAAAAAACATTTTCATATAGTCCACAAGAGAAAATAATAGTTGAATTTATAAAAAATTACCCTTTCAAAAGTTTACATACACTTCCCATTTTTTTTATACTATGTTTTTGCCTGAGTGATCCAGTGTGGTTTTTGTTTTGTTGTTTTAGTGATTCCTGAGTCCCCTGTTTGTCCTAAATAGTTCAACTGTCTGCTGTTCTTTAAAAAAAAAATCCTTCAAGTTCCACAAATTCTTTGGTTTTTCAGCATTTTTGTAAATGTAACCCTTTCCAACAAAGACTGTATGATTTTAAGATCTATCGTTTCACACTGGGGACAACTAAAGGACTCATAACCAACTATTACAGAAGGTTCTTCTGACACTTACTGATGCTCCAGAAGGGAAAAAAGTGCATTATGAGCCAGGGGTGTAAACCTTTGAACAGAATAAAGATGTGTACATTTTCCTTATTTTGCCTAAATATAATTTCAGAAGCTACAAAAGATAACTTACAACCAAAGAATTTGTGGGACCTAAAGGATTTTTCTGAAGAACAGCAGGCAGTTTAGCTGTACAGGACAAACAAGGGACTCATGAACAACTATCACTAAACAAAAAAACACAGCTGTGGATCATTCAGGTAACAACACAGTATTAAGAATCAAGTGTATGTAAACTTTTAAATGGGGTCATTTTTATTTATTCAGTAATATTTTTTTTCTTGTGGACTATATGTAAACGTCTTTTATGTTAAATATCTTATTCAAGTCAGTGCTAAATTAAAAAAAATAACATGCATTTTGTATAATCCCTCTTATTTTGTTAAAATAATTAACATTTTGCAGATTCTGCAAGGTATATGTAAACTTTTGACCTCAACTGTATTAACAAATTAATAGAGGCCGGTCTAAGCACAAAATAACCCTAAAATTAATGAAGATAGGTGTTCACATTTCAAGAGGATTACCTCAGGTCCCAAGTAAAAGTTAAAAGCCAGTGTTAAGACAAACATAAATAAAATAATAATGAATAAAAAAAAGCATGAGACATCAATACTTCCCAAAATGTGAATTCATTATACTTTGAGTGTTTTAGAAAGCTCTTACCAACATGGTTTTATTTAGCCTTCCAATTTATAAAAAGGGGAACATGGTACATGTACTATGACCCAGACAAGAATACTTTACTGTAGAATTGTGGCTACATTATGTATGTGTGTTTGTGTGAACGCTTGAGGGGAAGGTTAGTGACCTGCACAGTTATGCTGAATATGTGGCTACTTCAAATATACACTCTTTCTGCCTTTAAGATGTTTCACAGTCTCACAGACAGCAACATGTTCCAATGTCTTCACACAAACTATAGGCCTCTGAGTACCTGAGGAAGAACAAACAGATACAGAATCATGAATTAAACATTAAAATGTGAACACAGATCTGGCTATATACTTCTGGGCCTCATCCATCTATATTGGTGACTTTTCACCTTCAGAGGCTCCTTGTGTAAACATCAAGGAAAATGCCCCCTCTTTACAACCCTCTTCATTATGAACCTTGGACTGGGTGAGTACTGCATGGCAGTAGCTGTGTGCTTATGAATAATGTGTGTGTAAGTGTTTGACCATACTTGTGAGGTCCAAAATGTCCTATTCAAAAATGTTCCTGTACTAGTACTAAACCTGTTGAAGATCAGTTGGTTGGTCCACATTAGTTAAAAAGTATTATAAATTGCCTGAGGTTTTGTCTGTCGGCACACTAACCACAAGGCTATTGTCATTAAATCATGTTTTAATTGTATGTGACCCTGAACCACAAAACCAGTCATAAGGGATTTTAATCTGAAAGTTGAATTAATAAGCTTTCCATTGATATATGGTTTGTTATGATAAAATAATATGTGGCTGAGATACAACTATTTGAAAATCTGGAATCTGAGAGTGCAAACAAATCTAAATATTGAGAAAATTGTCTTTAAAGTTGTCCAAATTAAGTTCATAGCAATGCATATTACTAATCAAAAATGAAGTTTTGATATATTTACGGTGGGAAATTTACAAAATATCTTCATGGAACACAATCTTTACTTAATATCCTAATGATTTTAGGCATAAAAGAAAAATCGATAACTTTGACCCATACAATGTGTTGTTGGCTATTGCTACAAATATACCCCTGCTACTTAAAACTGGTTTTGTGGTCCAGAGTCACATATTTAAATATAGTGTTCTGCACAGGTTTCAGTAAATGTTATGTTTAGGATTACAGGTTAGGTTAGGACATAGAAAATGTCATTAACCTGATATAAAATCAACTGAGATGTCCTCACTAGTGCAACAAACATAAGTGTATGTATGTGTTTGCCTTTGTGTAAGTGTGTGTTTTGGCAGGTTGTTTAGCTATAATGTGTGTTTAAAAAAACCAAAGTAGCTAAATCAGAGAAAACACCTATAGGGATTTCAGGGGAAATTATCAAGTGGAAAATAAATGTAATAATAAAATTAACTAAACAGCAGGAACAGCTGGATGTTTAATATTATAACAATTAATTAATAAATCAAAAATAAAATGTTATATACAGCATACAGTATACACACATATACATATACCCACCCACACACCTACATACACACACACACACACACACACACATATATATGTGTGTATATATATATATATATATATATATATATATATATATATATATATATGTGTGTGTGTGTGTGTGTGTGTGTGTGTGTGTGTGTGTGAGAGAGAGAGAGAGAGAGAGAGAGAGAGAGAGAGAGAGAGAGAGTGAAAGAGAGAGAAAATGTACATAGAGCTCTCTTTATGATTTGGAAAATTCCATAGCAATTATTAACCCGTGTTGGTGATGTCCTTGTGTTGGTGTGAGTCACTCTGTCTTTGTGTGTATTTGTGTGTATACCTATTTAACCACATTTTGGGGACAATTTGTACCCAAAAGTGAGCAAAACTTGACAAAATCTCCAAAAACCTCCCTTTAGGGGCATCCTCATTTGTAAAACTGGTAAAAATACAGTAAACAAAGTTTTTTTTTTTTGAAATCATAAAAAACTAAAAAAAATGCAGGGTTTTCTGTGAGGCTTAGGGTTTGGGGTTGTAGTATGTTTTGGTTAGAAAAAGTATAACTATCTAATATTACTATAAAATAATAGAAGTTAATGTAATGTCCCCCATTTAAATAGCTAAGGAAACCTGTGAGTGTGTGAGTGTTAAATATAAACACATACATGCATCGAGTAAGTCTGTGTGTGAGTGTGCTTGTGTCTTCATGTGTGTATTTCAAGGCTGTCATTGCAGTTCAAATATTATGGCTTATGAGACATATCTGAAGTAAAATCAGCTCAGATAATAAGATATGGATCTGTATGCTTTTCTATATAGCAAATATAAATGTGACCCTGGACCATAAAACCAGTCATTAGGGTAAACCTCAAAGTTGAATAAATAAGTTTTCCATTGATGTTTCCATTGATGGTTTGTTAGAATAAGACAATATTTGGTCGAGATACAACTATTTGAAAATTTAGAATCTGAGGGTGCAAAAAAATCTAAATATTGAGAAAATCGCCTTTAAAATTGTCCAAATTAAAGTTCCTAGCAATGCATATTACTAATCAAAAATTAAGTTTTGATATATTTATGGTAAGAAATTTACTCTAAATATTCTAATGGAACATGATCTTTACTTAATATCCTAATGATTTTTGGCATAAAAGAAAAATTAATCATTTTGACCCATAAAATGCATTTTTGGCTATGGCTACAAATATACCTGTGCTACTTAAGACCTTTGTGGTCCAGGGTCACAAACTTATGTACTGCTATTTAGTTTATTCTGAAAAATATACTAAATAGCAAAAAATATATAATTGTTTAGAGCAACCAAATAATGTCATTTTCATCTCACCGTAAGAGCATGTTTTGAGCTAATGTAACTATATAAATAAAGCACTGCCATTTTTGTAAATATTTATGTTGACAATAAATATTTCCTCCCCATGACATCAGTGGATGTTTTGATAAAAGCATATCTTAATAAATAACAATCAAAGTAAATAATGATCAAATGTATTATAATAATAGAAGGATACAAACAAACAGAAAACCTTAATGACTTTTAAACTGTCTGAGAAGCTGAGGTTTAACACTGACTCACACCCAGCGCAATTCTGATTTTACGGTTAGCTTAATTAAGAAAATGTGTGTAATTATGTAAGTATTATTTTCCTCTGTGATGATTGCCGTCTGTTTATACAGTATAGGGTGAGGTTTGTGTCATGTGACTATAACAGCAGGCCTATTTAGACCTAGTTCTTAGCCACTCTCTCTTTTCAGCAGTTCCTACTTTCAGACCAGTGACAGAACACAACACAAATGTACACCCAGTATCAAAACGCTCAGGCAATGAATACTTTAAAGCTTTTTTCATTAAAAAGAAGAAAAACAAAAAAAAGAACGCCAGCTCAATGTTCAGCCTGGTTGAATTATGCCTTCAAGTTCACTAATGATTTACCGAACTGACTCACCCTGTTGACTAAAAGAAAAAATGGAAAATATGAGTCTTAACCTTTTCGCAGAGGTCACTTCACTAGCGAAGGAGCAAAGGTTAAACTTTGAATAGCACAAATGAGAAACACGTCTTAGGGTGAGTTTAAAAGATGACGGATATGACAGGACAGATTAAAGAGAGAGAACTAGCGCAGGGTGGGATGGGGTGGGGGAGTGACAGTGTGAATAGACAAAGAAAAGGGGAAAGAGATACAAGATGATACGTGTGTATCATCACTCATAGTATACTCAGCAAAGATCTTAACTTTTTTTTTTTTTTGTATAAACAGTTAGGGAAAAATGCTTCGGATTAGACAAACATCTCTTATTATTTGGCAACAGCATGCCAAAAAACATAAAACTCTAAATGCAAGATAGTTCTTGTTGTAATCAACTGAATTCTTTTAAAACATTTTTTAATACGCACACCTGCAGTGAAACATTCAGTCTTATGATCATATCTGTTTTGCACTATAATGTAACATCTAGTTATTGATTATAAAAAATGTTTGATCTCACTTTATATTAAGTGGCTCTAACCACTATGTACTTAAATTTAACCTTACCTGTATTCCCACCTCAATAGCAGCAAAAGTCTTTTGAAATACATTGTATTTATTTTTTGTTGTAAGTAAACAATAGTGAAGGCCACTTAATATAAAGCAAGAGCAAATGGGTCAAATTAGATACTGTTTTGTTCGATGCTAGGACCCGTTATTTGTTATTGTGTTGAGTGGGATTGCTCACATACTGTGTTTCTGTAGGTTTGGGAGTGTTCTGCTATCTCATGCTCGGTCATGTTTGTGTGAGAGCTTCTTTCCCTCAGAGATCTGATAGATTAAACTCGTCATTGCCGCAGGCTGCAGTCCTCTGGCTTGACATTCAGTCTCATAAAATTTGAAAAGAGATTCTGGCATTAAATGTGCCTTTAATTTACATCTTGGGCACATCAATTAACTCACATTAGTGAGAATCATGTCAGTTTGTATTATCTAGAAGGTGAAATATTGTTTAAGTATATATCACCTTCTGTGTAATGATGATGTCTGAAATATTTTGTATCATCTTTTTTTTTTTTTAAGAAAGTCCACGGTTGAGGCTATTTGAACTATGTTATGCTATTTCTTTGTTCGTTTGTTTTTGTAAATTCCCATTTTAGTTTGATTTTTTTCCCATTTTAAATAGGAATGATGCAATACTGTACCTTCCAGCCTGGTGGAGCTTTTATTTCCATTCCTTAAAGGGATATTTCACCTGAAAATGAAAATTCTGTCATCATTCACTCATTTTCATGTTGTTCAAAAACTTCTTTGACTTACTCTCTTCTGTGGATATTTTAAAACATGTTTGTCCATGCAATGAAATTAACTTGAAAGTCACACTGACTTCTACTGTATGGACAAAAAAAGCAATTCTTCAAAATATAGCCTTTTGTTTTCCACAGAAGAAAGACGGTCACATAACTTTTTGAACAGCATGAACCATAAATGATGACATTGTGTGTTAAAATGTTTATATACATTGATTACATAGTATAAGTTCTTATATGTGACCCTGGACCACAAAACCAGTCATAAGTAGCATGGGTATATTTGTAGCAATAGCTACAATTATCTGATATTAAGTAAAGATCATGTTCCATTAGGGCTGCTCGATTTTGGCAAAAATCATAATCACTATTATTTTAGTCAATATTGTAATCACGATTATAGCTGGGTCCAAAACTTTATATTAGTGATTATATTTATATTAGTATATCAGTGAAAAAAAGGATACAAATGTAAAAAAAAAACAGTGCTTTTTAAAATACATATATATGAGCAATATCACACGAGTAGACTTGAGATATGGCTGTATATCGGCACGGTTGTGATTCGCCGTAAGCACAAGGCCGCAGGTAATCACAGAGTGCCGATATACAGCCATATCTCAAGTCTACTAGTGTGATATTGCGTTTATACAACAGTTCGACGGCATGAGTGTGTAAATGCATAAAAAAAAATAACAACGGGGTGTCTTTAAAAAAACTCTTTTGTGCAAACTATTCCTTCCGCCATGAATTCAAATTTAAGTTTGACGGTTGATCAGCAGAGCATAAGCTTCTTCGTTACTAGTTCCAAAACGTCACTTTAGAACTAGTAACGAAGGAATGTTTAGTTGCTTCATTGAAAGCCTATTGTATTTAAACAATAAGGTATGAGAGGCCGTGCCTAACAACGCCCTTCAGCCGTGATTTATTCACGATACAGCACGGCCTCAAGTACCTTATTGCTTTTATAAAACGGTTACCACACAATAAAAATATTAAAATCAAAAATATATATTAATTTATATATATTAAGTTGTATGTTTTCATAAAGTAAAATCATTAACTGCCTTCCGCTGTAAAAAGTAGTCCCTAACTGCTGCAGCTGTGTTTACGTTGCTAAGGGTGGTTGCTAAGGGGGTTCAATGATACACAAAACCGTTGAGTGAAGCGGTCATAGCAGTCATAGATATATATACATAGATACCGCATTGGACCGCTCCAAGCACGTAGATGCATCCGCCATATTGGAACGGTCCACTTGACGTCATTCACCATACTGTAGGTTCGCAGACCAACGACCAACGGCAGGACTGTGGCTTTTTGAATTTTCAGTGATTACTATGAGATCTATGGGTGAATGACGTCAAGTAGACCGCAGTGAAATGGCGGATGGCTTACGTATAACGGCCCATAGAAACAGTCGCTAATGAGGCATCTACCTATATATATCTATGATAGCAGTCATGAATACGACACTGCTGCTGACCAATCAGAATTGAGGAATGGAACTAACCGTTTTATAATACTGCATTAAAACCTGTATCATGTTTGAGAGATGGACTGAGCGAGTCATTAACGTACCTGCATCTGATAGAGCATTCATTATTCATATTCACGATGATATGACATTAGTTTGAATGTTTACTGAAGAAAGCGTTAATATCTGTTCATCTATTAGGGGTGATTTTGCTGCTCAGTGCATTTATTCGCTGTGTTTGCTGCTCAGTGCATTTATTCGCTGTGGCAAACTTGTTGAAGCTAAAAATAACTTCCGCTTAACTTCAGTTTAAAAGTCCCAAAGTCACTATTAACTGCTCACTCATAACACGGTCTCTTGTCGCCATCTAAAGGCGGAACAATGTAACGTTAACTAAATTCACCATCACGAATGTAAGCACGTTACTCAATACTAAGTACTATTATTAAATACATTATTTAAAATATAGTTTATATAAATTTTTATTTATTGAGTAATAATATTTAATAAACAACAACAACAACAACAACAAAAACAGACATCAAAAAGTTGCTAGGCAATTCAGTCAAGAGTAAAGGCAGCATTCAGCATTGAATTTACATAAACATGCTACATGAACTATCTTCTTCTCTGGAACAAATAATAAATTATTGAGATCAAAGATTGCCCGTTAGATTTACCCATAATGAATTACATGTCATGTGTAACCACTACAGAGACATCAGAGCCAGAGGTAAATTCCTGAAGATCTGGCCGTGGTGAGAGCGCTCTCGAGCGGATTGATGAGTGCAGAACGCCTACTGACGTTATGGGTCTCGCACGTCTGAAAACGACGAAGCAAATTTTCAAACAGACGTTATCTTTATTAACAAACTGCATATTTGAACTATAAACAAGTACATTCTCGCCTGAAAACCTCTTAAAACTACATTCCGTGACACACAAAGAGTATTATTTATAAAATTATACGGGATTTGGACGTCCGCCATGACACTCGGAAAAAAACGGTCCCGGCTGGAACACGCAGAGTGATACAAAATTGTGAAAGGGCGTTCCTGTAGATACCAGTAGAATATCTCACGGTTCTCAACCAATCAGATTCAAAATTGTCGGATATTAAGGCGAGACACTGCAGATGAACAGGGTAAAAAAAAAAACTAATAGTTCTAATCTAGTTGATTGATTATTGGTTGATGTATTACAATTTTTTTCTAAAATGTTAGGTTTAAATATGCAAATTAGCCATTATTTTACTGAAATGTGCGCTAATTTGCATACATTTCTAGCACAAAAATCTTAAAGTCAATTTTTTTTTTCTTGTTTAATTTTTTTGACATTAAAGTCAAATGTTTTTACAGAGAGGATTTTGGGCATCTCATTTTGTCACTCCATAATTCAGAAAATACTTAGAAAAGACTGAAAACAATATATATTTTACCATTTTTGGGGAATAAAAAGTTGTATAAAATTAAGCAAATTATATATTGAACAATGAACAATGAACACCTCTGTAAAAAAAACTTCAGGATATAGACAGGAATGAAAATGTAAAGTTTGGTGTGTGTAAGTGGTACTGAAGTGGAGATTTATGGCTGAGTCTAGGAGAAAAAACGAATTTTGAGATAACAGCCTTTAAAAATATGTATTGTAATTGAAATCTATTGACACAAATAGATAAAGTGCTTTAAAAGAAACACTTAACACTGTCTTTTGGATGTTTTCTGAAAAAAAAAACACAAAAACACAGCCCAAAATCTCTAACTTGACAGGTGCATGAAAAAACATTGCAGTGTCTCCCCTTAAGTAAAGATCATGTTCCATGAATATATTTTGTAAATTTCCTACCGTAAATATCAGCATGTGATTTTTGTTTAGTAATATGCATTGCTAAGAACTTAATTTGGACAAAAAAAAATTTTTTGCACCCTTCTAAATTTTCAAATAGTTGTATCTCAGCCAAATATCCTAAAACCATACATCAATGGAAAGTTTATTTATTCAGCTTTTGGTTTATGTATAAATCTCAATTTCCAAAAATGGACTGTTTTTGTGGTCCAGGATCACATATAGACAAGGCCCAATAATTAAACAGGCCTGTCTGTGTCATTGATGTAATTATTTCAGTATAAGCTAAATAGTTCACTAACCTTTCCTATCAGTGATGTTAATTATTGAAGCCTGTCTGTGTATGTGTGTGTGACCTTACCGATCAATATGGGTCTTTATGTGTATGACCCGACTTATCAAAGTGTGTGTGTGCTCTCGGCTTATCAAAATGCCCTCTGTCTGCCAAATAGTATCTCATCTGCGTGTTAAGAGCAGTCTTATCTTACTCAGCTCTACCTTTGCACCTAGTGTCAGTGCGTCCTGTTTGTTGAAGCCCATATCTGCCTTCGCAGTCATCTCTCTCTCTCCACACACACAAACACACTCACTATCTCTCTCTGTCTGTCTCGATTCTGGATTGAAGTCATACTGGCAGCTTGCTATTGATTTGGAGCTTGTTTTTTGATTGACTATGTGGATTGAGAATGCAAGTCAAGAAACCACATGTGTTTATTTTTACGTCATTTGTAAAGGATCAGAGATGTATGAATGGCCACCTTGTTGCATTGTTTCCTGCTTACTACTGTGAACTTATCCAGCGTCGTTATTAATTCACATCAATCTCGTAAACAATGCAGACTTTAAATGCACCAATATATGGAGCCATTGAGGTGTGCCAGCATTGCGCTTTAGGGGGAGCAAAAGGTCCAATGTGTGGATGTCTGGGACACAGCACTTTCTTTCTAAAAAGCTTGAGTTTCCGATGTTGTTTGGTGTTAGTATGAGCATGACATAAACACACAAAAAGTATTTATGAAAAAGCAGCTTGAAAAAGCATGGTAGAGAGATTAAAGCTGAGATCAAGGGCCTCAGGAAAGTGTGTCAGCCTTTAGTTTTGAATGAGAGATTTTTTATATAATGCATGAGCTGGAATAGCTGATATTTTAATTATTACTAGATGGACGGATCACATCTGTACAAAATAGACTTTTATGTACTGTACAGTGTTCTTCAAAAGTTTGGGATCAATACAGTTTTTAATGTTTTTTAAGCAGACTTTTCTGCTCATCAAGGCTGCATTTATTTGATTAAAAAATACAGAAAAAACTGTAATATTGTAAAATATTATTGCAATTTAAAATTGTGGTTCCCTTCCGGAGGGAACTCTACGCTGCGTCCTGGTGGACACTATGGGAACACAGGCTATTCAGCCTCACTGAATACCCCCAGTGTCGAGTATAACAGACCATTTAGGCCTATACCTGTTAGCACTGAATGTTGTCAGGTCCTCTCCTTAGAGCAGTTCTGCTGAGACCTCCATTCTCTAAAAACTCCACCCATTATGTGGGCGTTCGTAAGCTTGATCAATCCTAGGGAGCTGAGTGTATTAGGCCCTCTCTAGGCCTCCACGCTTGAGAGTTACGTGCGCAGGTAGCCGAGCTAGCCGTGACAGGTCAGGCTGGGCCCCAGCGACTTTCGCTGAAGCAGGGGTGATGTTCCTTCTTGACTCCTCAATCAGTCAGTTGATCACTTATCCCTCGGCATGGCGGCGTTGGTATAGCGTTCCCATAGTGTCCACCAGGACGCAGCGTAGAGTTCCCTCCGGAAGGGAACGTCTAAGTTACGTATGTAACCCTGGTTCCCTGAGGACAGGGAACGAGACGCTGTGTCTCGGGGCCATGCCTCGGGCCCTGCATATGCCTCCGTCAGATAAAAAGATGGTGATGTGCTCACAGGCACCTGCTTTTATACTAGCAGGCGCCTGTTGATGACGTCATAGGCTGGCGCCGGCCAGTGTCAAGTTCACTGTCGTTGTTCTATAGCTTGTTTCAGAACCGGTCATGCTGAAGGCAGTTCCCATAGTGTCCACCAGGACGCAGCGTCTCGTTCCCTGTCCTCAGGGAACCGGGGTTACATACGTAACCTAGACGTTTTCTATTTTAATACACTTTAAAATAGAATTTATTCCTGTGATGCAAACTTACATTTCAGCATCATTACTCTAGTCTTCAGTGTCACATGGTCCTTCAGAAATCATTTTAATATGCTTATTTTAATTGTTATCAATGTTGGAAACTGTTGTGCTGCTTAATATTTTTCTTTTTTTTGGAACCTGTGATGCTTATAACAGTTTCACATTAAAAAAAATAGAAATATTTTTTTAATATACACTACCATTCAAAGTTTGGGGTCAATCATTTTTTTCTTACTGTCTTTCTTTCTTTGAAAGAAATTTATATTTTTATTTAACTTAAATTGATAAAAAGGGATAGCAATGACTTATATTGTTAGAAAAGATTTCTATTTTAAATAAATTACTTTTTATTCAATAAAGAATCCTTAAAAGGAGTATCACAGGTTTTAAAAAACATTAAGCAGCACAACAGTTTCCAACATTTATAATAAATCAGCATATTAGAATGATTTCAGGAGGATCATGTGACACTGAAGACTGAAGAAATGGCTGATGAAAATTCAGCTTTGCATTACAGAAATAAATTATATTTTCAAGTATATTAAAATAGAAAACCAGTATTTTACATTTCACAATATTACTGGGGTTTTTCTGTATTTTTAATCAAATAAACTCAGCCTTGATGAGCATAAAAAAAGACTTCTTTAAAAAAACATTAAACATCTCACTGATCCCAAACTTTCAACGGCAGTTATATACTATATATACTTTGTAAATACGTGTCAGTCGAGGAGGTGGGCTTTTCCAGCAGTCTCAGTTCCTCTAACGGTTCTTCCTCATCTACTTTAACATTATCAAGTTTTTCACATGGAAGAAAAACAAGGGCTTGTAAAGCTAAAATTTAATTTTGAATTTGCTTGGAACTTCTAAACGTGATATTGCAAAAATCTGTTTACACTATAAATACATGGTAACATTTTATGGTTAGGTATAGAGCTATTATGGATTTGAAACAGAATTATTAAACTTGTTTTCAAGAGGGAATGCTATGTGTTATTCTTTTTTTTTCTGTAAGAAAGACGAAGAGATGTTCAGTACACTGCACCCTGCCAAGACTAATATTTCATCTCTGTCTCCCCTGTCTTTACCTGTCAGCACAGATCTTTCAGATCTATCTTTAATTTTACACACACACACACTGAATTCTATCAGTTAAATGTCTAATTTGCGTGTAGTATAGCCAGCTGAGCCAACAACCTTCTCCAGGTTTTATTCTGTTTTCCCCTGTGGAGACACGCTCAGAATTTAGGACTAGATATCTTTATCATTCGGCTGTAGCACAGAACGTACTGTTTGATTTTAGTCATTGTATGCTTTGGCAGAAGACGATTACAAATATTGAAATATTGGGCGAATAAGCATGACACCTCAAAATGTAGTTTTATCGTCTTCTTTTCATTGTGAAAAAAGAATAGGCTTACATAAAATGTCATAAATAATTTAAGAGAGGAGTAGATTTTTTTTTTTTTTAAGAAATGATACTTTAATTCAACAGGGATACGTTAAATTAATCAAAGGTGACAATAAAAACATTTTATTGTGACAATGATTTATGTATTTTAAATAAATGCTGTTCTTTTAAACACTCTATTAATCAAAAAAAAGTAATAACCTTTGATAATAAGAAGAAATGTTTCTTAAGCACCAAATCAGCATATTAGAATGATTTCCTAAAGATTCATGTGACACTGAAGAAGCTGTAAATTTAGCTTTGTAATCACAGGAATAAATTACATTTGAACATATATTAATTCAGAAACCAGTTATTTTAAATTGTAATAATATTTCACAATATTACTCTTTTTACTGTATTTTTGATTGAATAAATGCAGCCTTGGTGCGCATAAGATACTTCTTTCAAAAAAAAAAAATTAACATTTTACTGACCCCAGACTTTTAAACAGTAGTATATACAGTGGTATAAAAAAGTGTTGGCCCCCTTCCTGATTTATTTTATTTTTTTAGAAAGAGACTGGGCAAAAATGGCCTGCATGGCAGAGTTCCAAGACGAAAACCGCTGCTGAGCAAAAAGAACATAAAGGCTCGTCTCAGTTTTGCCAGAACACATCTTGATGAACCCCAAGACTTTTGGGGAAATACTCTGTGGACTGACGAGACAAAAGTTGAACTTTTTGGAAGGTGTGTGTCTTATTATATCTGGCATAAAAGTAACACAGCATTTCAGAAAAAGAACATCATACCTACAGTAAAATATGGTGGTGGTAGTGTGATGGTCTGGGGCTGTTTTGCTGCTTCTGGACCTGGAAGACTTGCTGTGATCAATGGAACCATGAATTCTGCTGTCTACCAAAAAATCCTCAAGGACAATGTCCGGCCATCTGTTTGTGACCTCAAGCTGAAGCGAACTTGGGTTCTGCAGCAGGACAATGATCCAAAACACACCAGTAAATCCACCTCTGAATGGCTGAAGAAAAACAAAATGAAGACTTTGGAGTGGCCTAGTCAAAGTCCTGACCTGAATCCTATTGAGATGCTGTGGCATGACCTTAAAAAGGCGGTTCATGCTCAAAAACCCTCCAATGTGGCTGACTTACAACAGTTCTGCCAAGATGAGTGGGCCAAAATTCCCGCACAGCGCTGTAACAGAGTCATTGCAAGTTATCGCAAACGCTTGATTGCAGTTGTTGCTGCTAAGGGTGGCCCAACCAATTATTAAGTTCAAGGGGCAAACACTTTTTCACACAGGGCCATGTGGGTCTGGATTTTGTTTTCCCTTCATTCAACTTCATTCAAAAACTGCATGTTGTGTTTACTTGTGTTATCTTTGATTAATATTTAAATTTGTTTGATGATCTGAAACATTAAAGTGTGACAAACATGCAAAAAAAAAAAAAATCAGGAAGGGGGCCAACACTTTTTCACACCACTGCACGTGTGGACATAGATTTTTATGTATACATATATATTTTAGTGGTTTTGGTCCATGAACTGTCATTTATGGCGTAGCAAAACAATGCTTTCAACTGTAACGGTTTCTCTTTTTAATACATTTTTCAGTTTTTCTAAAAGCACTTTCCCCTGTTTATTCTTGTGGTAAAGGAGTGCAATCGCTGATTCCAAGACAAATGTTACTTGAAAAATTTAATGGATAATATTACACAAGCTGCAATACTTTTTAAAACTATATATAAAAAAGATGCTGTTATTGAATTATTATTTTTAGAGGCATTTATGGAATTTGATAAGTCCACTGAATGAAATGTAAAACTGCACAGTCAGAAGATGAATTAAAGTCTGTGATCAGTGATGTAAACTGGTGTGGATGAGTGTGTGGTCTCGTCTGGGATGTGTTTATCAACTATGAGTAGAGAGGGTTCAGCGGAACGCTAAACCAGAGTGCATGGATGGATTGTACTAGAGAGGCTAGTGATGTAACAGGACAAATAAGTCAGAGCAGAGTAAGAGAGAAAGGTTTTTTTCTTGAAGTCAGAATGATGAAATAGGAGCCATTATTCGCCTCACTGTTATTCTCCCACCGAAGTGATGACATGAAAACAGAACACCCTCATGCACTCCAAACATCTGCCAGCCTCCTTCATTAATTCATGCTCTTTCCATTCTTAACCAGTCTGACAATAAGTTAAAATGAAATGAAGTTTTGCAGAAAGACAGACAGACCCTCCTTCCACCACCACACAAACACAGCATTAATCAAAAACTCACATCTAAGAATCAAAGACATCTTTGTGTCAACTGTAACTTTATTCTAACCACTATTAAAGTATCCTGAAGAGAAATATTTGTATATTCAACTAAATTCTTTTTTTAAAACTGCATTTCACAATATTTTTTTTGAAGTAGTTGTACGAAATTTATGTACACTTCCAGTCAAAAGTTTTTGAACAGTAAGATTTTTTAAAGAAGGCCTGCATTGATTTGATCCAAAGTACAGCAAAATTGTGAAATATTTTTACTATTTAAAATAACAGTTTTCTATTTGAATATATTTGAAAATTTATTTTATTCCTGATTTCAAAGCTGAATTTTTAGCATCATTACTCCAGTCACATGATCCTTTAGAAATCATTCTAATATTCTGATTTGCTGCTCAAAAAAAAAATAAAATAAAATAATAATAATATTATTATTATTATGTTGAAAATTTTTCAGGTTTCTTTGATGAATATAAAGTTCAGAAGAACAGCATTTATTTATAAATGTCTTTATTATCACTATTTAATTTCTATTAAAAAATTATACTGACTCCAAGATTTCGAATGGTTTAATATATAATGTTACAAAAGCTTTTCATTTCAAATAAATGCTGATCATTGGATTTTTCTATTTATCAAAGAATCCTGAAAAAAAAAATTGCTCAACTGTTTTAAATATTGATGATAATACTACTAATAAAAAATGTTTCTTGAACCAGAAATCAGCATATTAGAAGATTTCTGAAGGATCATGTGACACTGAAGATTGAAAATTTAGCTTTGATCACAGGAATAAATTACATTTTAAAATATATACAACAGACACTGAAGATTGAAAATTTAGCTTTGATCACAGGAATAAATTACATTTTAAAATATATACAAATAGAAAACAGTTATTTTAAATAGTAAAAATATTTTACTGTTTTTGCTGTATGTTGGATCAAATAAATGCAGGCTTGGTGAGCAGAAGATTTAAAAATCTTACTGTTCAAAAACTTTTGGCTGGTAGTGTATGTATGTATGTATGCATTGACTGATTGATTGATTTCTTGATTTATTATGGCAGTAGATGATGTCTAGGTTTAATACATCGACACAGCTTTACTCTATATTTGAAACTGAAATAGCAAACTTAACTGTAAAAGGAGTTTCTAGAAGCCAGTATGTTATAGCACATGTGGCAGTGACCCTTTAGCCTACTTAGCATTGTTAGCACAGCTTCACAACTCAAATGTGCAAGTCTTAAAGGCGCAGAAGCCAAAAAAAGCAGCGTTTAATTAGAATATATTCTATTATTCAAAAAAAATTTAATTACAGGAGCTCAGGGAAAATACTACTAGTACTACTACTTCTCCTACTGATATTAACTATAAAACTAATTTTCCTCAAGGGGAACTTTGTCTCTATGACCACAAACTCATGCCTCTTAACATTTAATCTAATTTATATCCAGCTTACACCTTAATCATGACTGTAGCGTATTCACTTTGCCCAAATGTGCACCTCTCTTTGATGAGACTGGCCTGCTTTTCATATAATACAGTGTTTAGTATACAGTTTTGAACATACAGTGGAGAATTCACAAATATTTGTTTTGCAAGTCCTAAATAAATATACACAGTCCCTGAAGAAAGCTAAACATATGCGTGCACACACATACACATAAATGAGTCCAATATTACACTTAACTCACTCAATAACTCTTCTGAAAGAGTCCAGAGAGAAAAGAATGAACTTTTTGCACTATACATCACTGACAGCTGTGAAATCTCTTAATGGGTTGCACTAATTTGATTGCTACCAGCACATTCCCCAGAGACGCAGGGGGAACAGAATAGTCCCTGAGTGATTTGTTGCTTTTCTGCATTCTGGAGCTCAGATAATAATTCTGTCCAAAAAGCATAACTCAAACTATAAGTGGGGTGGGGGCAAAAAGAGGTAAAGAGAAAGAGGGAGAAACAGATAGAAATGGAGTGAAAAATATGTACATAGAGAGAAACGGAAGTGGGGATGTGGAGGAGTATGTTAGCCAAGGGGAGTTTTCTTTCAACGCTGTTTCTTAATGCTGAGTTTTGAACCTTGAGAGAGTCAACAATGAACCTTATTCAGCACCCAGCACTTCTCTAGCAGCACCTTTTTTCTTTTTTTGTTGTTACACTGTCTAGAAAGTGAATTAATCATAATTAGGAAGAAGGTACAGTTCACAAACATTCATAGTTTAGATCCACGAGCGCATTATATGTGAAAAATAGACTGTCTGAATTAGCAAGGCAGATACTACACCCAGACATGATCAATGTCACAAAGACAGACATCAATCTAACACTTTATTCTGTTAAACTGATTCACTTTTACCTCAGTGAGTTTTAATTGTTCGGCTTGTGTTATATAATTCTTTGGTTATAGCCACTTTGTCATGTTGATTTGCCACGTTGTCATTTTGCTTAGTTTGATCAATATTTTAATCTGCTTTAATGCAGAATTAATGGAGAACTTCCCGAAATGCGATGGAAGTGTTCAGTGCAGTTTCACAATCTTGCTGTGTTTATGCTATCATGAAGGTATTTCAATCAGAATTGATTATTTGTGCTTGCAATTTTTATTGCAACAGCAGATTCTGTAGTATTTTTTCTTTACACAGTTTAGTCTGCCAATAGCAGCACCTGTCAATTGGCAACCTGGAATCAAGACTATGATTGCAGGTTCAGCTTATTGCTACATGAATAATTATGCTTTTGGAATGACTACATAATTCAATCATCTAAACCATTCAGTATGGCACAAAGTTAGCACATTTGACTTGGGGGATTCAGTTTTCATCCGGTGTACCAATATGTTTATTTGAATAGGCTAAACCGTTTTTGTTTGCACTGAAACAAAGAGTTTCATTTCATGAAACTGCACTTGCAACACAATTTCAATTTTTGTTGTATTGAGAAACCTGGGGTTTGGCACCTGTGAGTCCCTCATGGTTTTTAGTCACTGAATTGCCAAACTGAGTTTAAAGAGTTATAGATTTCCGACCATTTTTCAGACCTGTGTGCGATTTTCTTTTTATGTTGGTCTCTCAAAAGGAAAACTTTGACAAGACAATATATATCCTGCTGCAGAATAGTATGATTCAAACAAATGTCCTAAGAGAGGTAGTGAAGTTTGCAAGTTTAGTGCTGGAGATTTTAGAAGATTCTTTGAGCACACTGAGCAACCCAAATCATTGCTATTAAAAGAGTAATGTCTCTAATAGAGTAAGATCATTATTTTGTGTACTGGGTGTGAAAGAATATGTTAACATGCTTTAATGTTTAAAAAGCACATTGTTTTTCCAACCCAATCTCATGATGAAAACATACCTGTGGGAACTTTTTCACAAGACGCAAAATACATACCAGTAAGTACATATCACTGCAATTTCCAACAGAAATTTCCACTGAGAGGCGCTAAAAAAGCCGGGGTTTTTTTCCCCGGAACAGATGGACATTGGTTTTGTACATGTCACTGCAGTTCTGACTTGAAATGTCCGTTGAATGGCGCTATAACTCTAATGCTTTGTGATGTTTTAAAATAACGTACTATCTGCACTAAACCTAAACATACCTGATAGTATGAACAGAAGTGAATGTACGTACGTACGTACGAATACGTAAATACACAATCGTAAGCATATCGTCTAAGCTTGTTTTTCGATCTCTCATCTTTCAGCCCTTTTATCACGAGTCATGTTTTTCACGCAATTCGTATCCAAGGATTCTGCATCCAAGTCCAATATCACTACTTACAAGTGATAGATTGTCCTATAAAAAGTTGGAATTGGAATTATTTAGAAACAACTTTTGTGCACAGACAAGAAAACAGTCCTTCGTAAAATGTGCTGCACAAACTCAAACATTTGGGTTGTACTATTCTGGAACAGTGTTGTAAATAAATCTTAATCACTGATTCCTAATTGACCATTCACAAAGACCCCTTTCATTACTGTTGCTATGTCCTACAAGCCATGCCGCTATCACACCACATATCATGTTCTTACGTTCTGAAAAATGCATTGCGGAGCAAAGAGGAAACTGACAATGCGCCGACCCCCTTGTCATCTAAGATGTTCATGTCTTTCTTCAGTTGATAAGACAATTACATTTCTTGAGGAAAACTTTTCAGGAATTATCTCCATATAGTGGACTTCAATGGTGCCCCTAAGTTTGACCTTCCACAATGCAGTTTAAATGCAGCTTCAAAAGTGCTCTAAACGACCCCAGCCAAGGAAGAAGGGTCTTATCTAGTGAAATGATCAGTCATTTTCAAAACAAATTGACAATTTATATACTTTTTAACCTCAAATGCTTGTCTTGTCTATAGGTCTGTGTGACCTATGCTTTTTCCGGTTCAAGACAGTTAGGATATGTTGAAAAACTCCCATCTTGTTTTCTTCCCCAGCTTCCCTACATCGCTACAGAAGTACCAACCCAGTGTTTACAAAGTGAACATGCAAAGAAGATCAAACACCCTTTACAAAAAAAATCTAAAACAGTAATGTAGGACGATTTTAAAGTTGAAAAAAGAAACAAGATGGGAGTTTTTCGACATACCCTAACTGTATTGAACCGGAAAAAGCATAGGTCACACAGACCTATAGACAAGACAAGCATTTTAGGTTAAAAAGTATATAAATTGTCAGTTTGTTTTGAAAATGATGAGACCCTTCTTCCTTGGCTGGGATCATTTAGAGCCATTCAAAGCTGCATTTAAACTGCATTTTGGAAGTTCAAACTCGCAGGCACCATAGAAGTCCACTATATGGAGATAATTCCTGAAATGTTTTCCTCAAGAAACATAATTTCTTTACGACTAAAGAAAGAAAGACATGAACATCTTGGATGACAAGGGGGTGAGTAAATTATCTGTAAAATTTTGCTCTGGTAGGGATCTTCTCCTTTAATGCATCGTGAAAGATCTCTGTAGCACCTCAGTTCTTCCTCTTTACTAGTTGTAGCATAAAATAAACATGAATGAACATCAGAAGGTATCTTGTTTCAACCACAGAAAAATATATACACAATTTTCAAGTTTAAGTCCACCAACGTTAATCTACTCTCCTGTCTAGTTTGTTTGTCTAATAAAAATGGCAGATTCTGTTATAATTGGCCTTCTTTCCAGACCTTCTTTCTTTGTGTATACATTTTTGAAGCATTATGCAAATATTTTATTTAGTGATGTAAGTTTGTGAGGGAGAATTTGAGCGGGGCGTTTCAGCCGATCTGGATCAGCCTTCTCTTTGTTGTAAATTAAGATCTTATACATGCACAAACAGCTACATACACAAAAGAAAGAGGAAAACATTAAAATGCATATCATAACCCTTTTAATTCAATAATCATCTTGTAACTACTATCATAGTGTTCTATTCATAGCCCATATCTTCAGATAAAAAAGAAAAGTTCTTAAACTTTCAGTATGTCATGTCAATTAAAAACGAATTATTATTTGTTTCTTTGTCTTATACAGCACTGCCTTGCATATATTTCTAAAAACTGTCATTTTAGGAAACATACAGTTTTCTGTTTACTAGAGATATTATCTGTTATCTTATTTCTAAACATTTGTTGTAATTGGAATTTAAAGTTAGTTTTGAGAATTTCTGTGTCATTATACTTTCTTTGAAAGGGAGGAGAAATAATTTCCTGTTCTGAAGAAATACATCCGTTCTGTTAATTAAGTTACACTATGTTTACACATATTTACACATATTTAGTCATTTTTGATCAATTAAGTATTAATCCCCTATTAAAGTATTCATCCATTTGAAATTGAAACTTTCAGACTGTAGCACATTATGCTAGCAAAAAGGTGTTTTCATCTTTTCAAGTTTTATAATAGTTACATTGTGCTGACATCATTGCTTTTAGAGCAGTAACAGTGGATCATAGAGTGACACATCCAGCTGATTTTTTATTGCGTGTAATTTTATAAACATATTGTCTCATAATCAGGGCATTGTGTGGGTGAGTATGAGAGTAAGCAGTGTGTTCTGCTCTGTGTTAGAGATGTGACTGTCCATGTGTTCTGATGCCTGCTGTGAGCATGGATAGGCTTTATGTGTTGGGCAATGTTTATATATTTGATGCTGAACGCTATGAGTGTTTGTAGATTTGCAGGGAAAGATAAAATGCTGTAATCATTGGCTGACATACAGGATGTTAGTGAAATGCTATGAGGGAGGCTGGCATTGAGTGCAAAATGTGTCCATAGTGGGTGTGACCAAGAATAGTACCTTTTTTTGTTGACACTATTGTCCTATACACACATACATGCACTGATATTCCTATCTTCATGGGGACTTTCCATAGGTGTAATGGTTTTTCTACTGTACTAACTGTATTTTCTATCCCTTTACCCTAAACCCAACTCTCATAGAAAACTTTATGCATTTTTAGACTTTCAAAACACCTCATTCTGTATAATTTATAAGCTTGTTTCCTCATTGGGAATAAAATATGTCCTCATATCCATCCACAGGACAAGGATTTTGGATATTGCCTTTTTTGTAGGGGCATTTTTGTCCCTATAACGTAGGATATACCTGAATCACACACCCACACATACAGACATAAATAGCCAAAAAGAACCAACAATAAAGCCCACTTCACTTTAATCACACCAGCAGCAATTTCACTAGAGCAATTTTCTCTGAGGAGACGAAGGAAACAGTTCCTCCTTTAAAAATTGGATCAACAGTACAAAACACTGCAAAACAAATATTCTGAAATATGAGATCCTATAAAAACCACTAAATATTTTGAATTAACATAGTCCAGCTGTGATAGAAGTACAGAAGGACACAGTGTCTAATGTTTTCCTTGAATATGAGCTCATTATGTTCTCATTGAGCTCCTAAATTATGGAGACAATGTAAGGGAAAGTGAACCTCACACTTTACAGTGAGTTACAGTTAACCAAATCAAAAATATTCTTGTTGATAGTTTAAGTGGGTCCTTTAACCCAGGGACTGTGTAAACATCAAATACAGCTGGAATTTACACTGAACTAAAAAAGAAAACACACACACACAGACACACACACACACACACACACACACACACACACACACACACAGAGCGGACTTCCCCATTTCAGAAGGCCACTTACACACCCCTGTTTCATCGGCATGCTGTAAACCAAAGGACTAAAGAACAACTGGCCCAACAGCTCATGAAGACCATTTACAGTCCAATCATGGCTCATCAAGAGCAGTCATGTTTTAGAAAACAGGAGCTTCCAGTCTGGAGTCCCGAGTGAGAACATGCTGTGTCACAATGGAAACAAACAAACTCGGGCTTCACAGCGTGTGGGTATGACCAAACACCATATGGGTGATATGAAGTCATCTGATACCAAAATATCCTCTGACACAGATACTCATGTGGTCATCACACCCCTCTTCTTTACAGTGTTTGTCAGTAAAAGAAATGTCAGAGTGAATATGTAGATTATATGTAGATTTTACAGCATTGTAATGATTTCATTATTAACCTCTTAGATATACAGAAACAAGCTGAAGACAAAATCTCAAAATTCAGTAATGTTTCTTCAATTATAGGCCCTTCTGGCCCTGTGGACTTTTAGAAAGTAACACTTTTCACACTTTCACTTCAGTTTCTTCATTAACAGTGTATATGGGCCATTTTACAGAATTGAAACGTCTTGGAAAAAAATATGTAAATTGTATAATCTCCAAGGTACAAATTTCTAGTAATTGTGCATTATTGTGTATTGTGAAACACAATAATATATAGTTGAATTACAAGGGTTATATTGACATGTTAAGATTTTAGATTTTTTAGCTCAGAGATGTGAATAAGCACATGGTTAGCTAGCACAGTTCTGAACAATTGTACACATATAAAAACTAAAAGTTTGGGAATAAATCCCAAAAAAGTGCTTAATTGCAGAAAAAGATGTTCGGTAGTGATGTTCCTTAAAGTTACACACAGATTTTTATGACTTCTGAACACGTTTACCTCAAAATGATGTGACCTATTTACTCACCATGTAGCTATGAGAGAGAGACACATAAGTATTTCCTGATCATAAATGTGGGGGTGTAGTTAAATCAGTCTAAAACATACATTGTTTCGGTAGTGACATGAAAAATGCCACACATTTTTTTATTTATATAATATATATATATATATATATATGAACTTCTAACTTCTCTTTTTTATAAGTTTTATAAATTTAGGGGTTAGGGTTTGGGACAGCTACCTCCCAATTGAAAGTATGCAATAAATTATGATTTTATGTATATTTAGCTTACTGATATTTTAAATATTATTATGGGTTTCAATACATAATATAAGGATCTTAGTAAACATCCAAGATTTGAATACTTAAACGATTTTTAAATGTGTTTTTTGGTTGTGGAACAGTAGAATGGCCCATATACATCCATCATTGAACAGTGTTGGGAAAAGTTACTTTTAAATGTAATGCATTACAATATTGAGTTACTCACTAAAAAAAGTAACTAATTACGTTACTCAGTTACTTTTTATAAAAAGTAATGTGTTACGTTACTTTCGCGTTACTTTTTAAATCTGGGCAGGGCTTGCTTGTTTGTTTTTAATATAAAAAGTTCTATTTTTGGCAAATCTAAAAGCCTTTTTACACTAAAAGCCTCAGGCTTAGAGAAAAGTCAATTCACGTCTGTACAGTAGACCGCAGAAGAATAAATTTCAACTTTTCAGCAATAAAAACAAAAAAAAAAAAACAAATGTTAGATTATCTTGAGTAAGTTTTGCTTATTAGTATGGATGAATTGGATCATGGAAGGTCGGCAGACATTGGTTAATAAAATGAGATTAAATACAGTAAGGATATTTGAATTATTTAAAATATTTAATTATTTCAGGTTTGCATTGAATTTCACTATTTTTATTCATTTTGAGGAATACTGTATCTGTTTTTTAGTGAGTGAGATGAATTAATACATGTTCACTTTATGCTAGAACTAAAGTAACATCTTACAGTTTCTCTCAACATGGGGACAGGAGAGCTTTTAATCACTAGTTACTTGGAAAAAGTAATATTATTACGTAACTTGCGTTACTTGTAATACCCCCAACACTGCTAATGAATGTTGGTCATTTTAACCGCACAACCAATTTCAGTATGTATTGTGTTTAAAGTGGACATTGGATGCAAAATTCACTTTTACATGGTGTTTGCATGTAAATGTGTCTTAGCAGTGTGTGGACACTGATAAAAATCCATTTACTTTTTCTTAAACCCCAAAAAACCTAAACAGTCTCAATTATCAAGGTGTTTTGATTTTCTGAGCAGTATGATGTCGTACTGCTCAAGCTCCGCCCACAACAGCTGACGGACTGTCCTGTATTAGCATATTTCCGTCCTCAGCCAGCTGTACACTGTCCACCATTTTCTCCACGTTCGAGCAGCTGTAGCAACAACAGTGTCTCGTAAGCAACGCAGGTGTATTGTAGTTGGATTTAAAAGTGAACATACGATTCATAAGCCACTGAGGACGCAGTGGATTAGTTTTACCATTTGTCTCCAATGTATCCTCAATGTATTTGTTTGCTTGGTAAAACTTCTGCTTATCAAATGAATGTTACATACAGTGTTAAGTGTTAAGGCTTCAGGTAAGTGTTTGATTTATTTTTGAATTCTTGTAGCTTGAATGTTGGGTTCAGCACTGGATCACCTCAAAACAGACATGATGCCCCAACAGTATAATAATCAGATATTGAACTTCATTATATAAACAGTAAAGCTTTGGCAGGAGGTGACCTGTTTGTCATCAGGACAGAATGTGTCATGGTCATGAGGCTGTCATCAACAGCACAGTATGTTTTACACTAGCTTGACTCTTGCTTGTTCCACAAAATAACTCTTCCTTAACCACTTCACATTCAGAGTGAAAAAAACTAATCCACATCCTTCTGTTTCCTAACTTATACATCTTATCTTTCAGTTTCTTTCTGATGAATGTGGCTGGTTAAGATATAGATATCTATAAACTCCTCCCTTATGCTTCTGGACTTCATCTTCCATGAAAACATTTTCAAACACAAAAACATATATATCTAGGCATATATAATTACTTTGTAAGAGAGACACAAAAAAGGAGTAGAAGGAAAAGGAGGTCATCGATGGTCATAGTCGTGTTGACCTGTGAAACACCTAAGAGAAAATCTCTGAGTGAGATCAACAGTCTTGTACTACTCACACTGAATCAGAAACACACACAGGAGGATGGACGATTCTGGCCTACACCCAGAGAACAGACAGAAAAAAGGGTGAACAGATTTAGGTGGTAACACTTTACAGGGGTAAATTCATTTACATTAGTTAAAGGGGTCATGAACTGCCTTTTTTATTATTTTGTACTGTTCTCTGAGGTCCACTTATAGTGTTATCAAACGTTTTACATCACAATAATTTAGAAGTAATAGGCTATTTTCTCTGCTGTTTTGACCCCCCTCATCGGACCATGCTGTTTAAATAGGCGTGGACGGATTGTAGACTCGGCGGTAAATGCCCACTGCTATGATTGGCTAACAGTTGTGTATGTTTGACAGCCTACATCCTTGGATGCATAAATACTCAATACATATTAAAACAATCTGTAATAACAGACAAAGCAATAGTGACCACGTAATAAAAACAATTACTCATATTCGTGTGGGCTGACATTACTGTCAGATCCAATATAGTCATCACAGCATTGTCTTTTAGTATCAATCTTTCTGAAAATCCTGCATTGAATTGTTCCTCATTTGTAAACAAATTTGAGGTAAAACGAAGTAAACAAAAGACCAAGTTCTTACTGACGCGGTCTGGATCTTCATTAAAAATTAAGTTCATGCACTCTTTCCTAATGTTGGGATCTGAAAGAAAAGGCTTTTTTTCTGTTTTTTACAGAGCTTGGCACTGTACTGCATCTTATTGCCTACACTGTAAAATCTAATTAGTTGGGCTTACTTAAAAAAAGCATGGAAACCGATTGCCTTAAAAAAACTAAGTAAAGTGAAATAGAAATAATATGTTGTACTAACAAATGCTTAGTATAGTTTACTTACATGAGAGTTCTAGCAACTAAAAAAGAACTTTAGGGGCTACTTGATCCTTTACTTAAGGTTTACTCTTGACTTAGTATAGCTACTCACTGACTCCCAGAGTGCATTGCAGCATGCATAAATTATGCAATTGGTTTGTTTTACTGTTGTTATTTTTATTTGCTAAATTTATTTACTGTCTTGTGTCAATAGTAGCACAACAAAAAGAGCAAATAAAATAATAAACTGGTTATTGTCACAATTAATAAAAATAAATAAAACTGAATTGTTACCATTGTTGTGATTAGCGTGCTGAATGTTGAAGTCTGTCTGTGACTTGAGCACATAACCACATATAGTTAATGATAATCTCAACCCAATTAGGTGTATCAAGGTGTTTATGAAGAACAATGAAATTTTAAAAGATCATCAGTAAATATTAAAAATATATAAGCTAATGATTTATTTAAATAGGTTGTCTTCTAAAAGCAACCTGCATATTACTTTTTGTCCCTTAAAATCAATAATTATGATTCTATGTTGCATTGCTGCATCAATAGGAACAAAATTACAATAAAATAAATAAAGTTCCAACTGCCCAACCAAAGGGACCATTAATCACTATGATGGTAGGTACAAAAAACATTTTATGAAAATTAACATCAATTTATGAAGTCAGGTTAATGTGATGTTCTTTCAAATATTTCAGTTGTATTGAAACAACATTCAAGATGACTTTGGGAAATAAGTGAATGTAAGTTGTGAAAAATAACTGCAGATTAACTATTGACCCACCTCAAAAACTTTAATTTTCTTCTTCTTTTTTTATTTAGGAAATTAGCAACATATTAGTGCACTGCTGCCTCTCACTGGTTTCTTAATGTCATTGGTTCCTTTGTGGCTACTTGAATATGTTAAGTAAGCGTCACTCAAAGCAGTAAGTAAATTGTTTTACTTGCATTGAAAGTAGCTGTAACTTAATACAACCTAGTAAGTATAGCAACTAAGTAAAGATAACTAAGTAAATCTAAGTAAGGTAAACTATTGGATTTTACAGTGTATGGAGCTGTCTTAATTATCTCTTGTTATTTACGCTACATACATTAATCTGTGGGTGGGACTAAATAGGGAGTGATGTAGAAGCAGGCGTTGATCATCTTCTGCAGAGGTGGTGTTTAGCCACACTATTACATTATAAAGTGGCAAATTCAACAACCTGTTGTTTTGGCAGATTGGCTTCAATAAAAACTGTTTTTAGACTAATGGGAACGTTTTGAGTTATGAAACTTACAGGATGTTTTTATATTACAATGACCTCTTATATGTCAGAAGATCAAGGGAATTTTGATTTCTCAGTTCATGACCCCTTTAATGCATTAAAGGTGCAGTGTGTAGATTTTTGCGGCATCTAGCGGTGAGGTTGTGAATTGCAACAGTCCACCGCTCACCCCTCCCTTTACAGAACTACGGAAGCCGATACAGGATTAAAATCTCGCCGTTTTTGACAGCAACGAATAGTGAGATTTCTTTTAAAATGTTATTTAAGGAATTATATTTACTTAATCATTCAATAAAACGATGTTATTGTGAATATTACTGTTACTTGTTCATCATTGTGTCAGTGATTTTTCACAAGAACAACAGTGATGAAACGCGATTGGTAGAGCAGTTTGTCCGTTTAGGGCTACTGTAGAAACATAACGGCGACTTCCTTGTGAGGGGATCCGCGGTGTATGTAGATAATTCTAAGTTAATAAAAACATAATGGTTCATTAAGTAAGGTCTTTATACACCCCTGAAAACATAGTTATGTATATTATATTATATATAATTATTATATATTAAAATTTTAAGGCAGCTAGGTATCTTACCCAGCTTTTAAATTTAAGAAAGCAAATTTTGTTAAGCCAACTCAAATATCTAAGTTGTCACTTAGTACAACTCAACGTTTAAAGTTGACTAAACTTATTTGAGTTGAATTTAAGGCAGCAGGGTAACAAATTATTTTAAGTTGACTCAACAAATTGTGTTTTTTGTTTTTTACAGTGAGACTATAATTAACTATATATGTTCTGTGAAAACAAACAATGAACAGCACCCTGATGCAAACATGAAATATCAGACATACAGTAGTAGTTCTTTACAGTTTTCATTTTCATTTTTTTTTCAGTGTAAACATGGATGCGTTTAACTGTTGCACTCATGTCTCTTCAAGCGTCTCATGCATGAAATGGCATTATATAAAAACGCAGCACTTAAGTTAAAAGAAATTTAAGAAGTTAAATTTCTATCCAAATTATTGATTCCTTGATTTCTAAAAAATACAATTGTAGCCAAACATTAAATTAGAATTAAATTATAAAATGGGAAAAATCACCCAGCCCTAATGTTAATATATAAACACACAGTGATAAAATATTCACATCCGTGTTCCACATAAATAAGAAAGTGATGACTGATTTTTTTATTTTTGTGCGAACTATCCCTTTAAGACAAGTGTACTTGTTTATTGACCCCTCTGGGATCTGCACTAAGAAGTATGTACTGTGTGTTTTGGTGTGTCAGCATTTCTGATGCGCTGCTCTATAATCAAGAGCTTGTCTGTGCAGATGCTACTGCTTTCTAATAATGAAAAAGTCAGTGCTGAAGTGTTACCTCTGGATATGCATGTTTAATACATTTTTAGTGCCAATTATATGTGATTCACTTTTTTCTTGAATTGAAGACTTAATCAAAGTTAGGCAAAGGCATGCTAACAATCCGCCTTAATCGCTTCTGCATCACTGTATGCACACACAGCTTTTAGTAGATATATGTCTACTATAAAATTAATGGCAGCCTTTCGCTGCCAAGTTTGCCATTGTATCAGCCTGTCAGAACACATTTTCTTTTTCTCATGTCATTTGTCCTCAAGGAAAGCTTGTGAACTTCATTCCATGACAGCAGCTTTTGATCACTGCAAACAATTGGATTTGGATTGGACTGGATTTTTCCATCGGTTCAGCAGAAGGGGAGGGGAAGGGCAAAGTTCTTTCTTCGAATGCGCCTCAACCCTGCTTATAGTATATGCTGACCCGATCTGGTGCCAGGCATTCCTGTGCCTGCACAAGGCACAAAGTAGGTGCTGTACAGTGGGTACGAGATGCTAAGAGTCTTATGGACTTGGTGATACTTTGATGAAGATTTGAAGGGCATCTCAGTGCACTACAACATAGTGACATAACAAGCCCTAGTTTACTCGATTGTCAAATAGACCACAATTTCCCATTTGTTCAGGGTTTGAAGGGTGCTGGTTAGGGTTGCCAGGTCTGCATAACAAAACTAGCCCAGTAGCCAATTAAAAGTAGCCCAAGTAGCCCAAATATCAAAACTCAAAATATGCAGTTCCCATATCTAAAGTACATATTTTAAAGTCACTGTTGCAAAACAAATATACTGTAGTGATTGTTAACACAGCTCAAGGGCTCCTTACCAGTGGACCTCCTTCACAAAACTTAACATCTACCACAGTTTTGTCCTTCCTGGTCTCATGACAAAAACCTTTGGGAACTTTTTCGCAAAACGTGAAATATGTACCAATGAGTACGTATCACTGCAGTTTCCAGTACACTGTAAAAAGTTTTCACCAGTTTCAACTTAAAAACTAAAGTTTAGCAGCTGCCTTAAAATTTTAAGTTAAATCAACTTAAGTCATTTCAACTCACAAGTTAAATAAACTAGTTTTGATTGTAATAAGTTAAAATGACTTGTAGTTTTAAGCTGATTTAACTTAAAAACTTAAGGCAGCTGCTGAACTTAGGTTTTTAAGTTGAATCTGGTGAAAACTTTTTACAGTGTAGAAATGAACATTAGAGGTGGTAAAACTGTGAAAAACAGATTATTACAGCTCTTTATGTTTCACTTTCTGGGCATACCAAGCTTGCTCAGCCTGCATGGAATTGGACTTAGGATCCAGAATCCTTGGGTAAGAATCCTGACAAAAACATGACTCACAATGAAAGAGCTGAAAGGTTATGCTTGCGATTGTGTTTTTGTCACCTTCGCTTTTGTTCATACTATCAGGTAGGTTTAGGTGAAGTGCAGATGGTATGATATTTTAAAATGTCACAGAGCATTAGAGTTGAGCGCATTTCAACGGACATTTCAAATCAGAACTGCAATGACACATAAAAATCCATAGCGCCACCGAATGGACATTTTACATCAAATGTGTCACAAAACATACATGGTAGTACATATTTCGGATCTTGCGAAAAAGTTCCCAGAGGTAAGTTTTCGTCATGAGACCAGGTTGCTTTTTTCATTGGTAGAATATAAAATATTTAAGTACAAGCATTTCAGTCAAATATGTGACCCTGGACCACAAAACCAGTCTTAAGTAGCATGGGCATATTTGTAGCAATAGTCAAAATCAACCCGTGGCAACAGTATAAAAGTAGCCCAATTTAGGGGAAAAAAACATTGCAGACTTGGCAACCCTGTTGCTGGTGTTAGCAGAGACTTTGTTTGAGATATCTTTTTTAACAATTTCAAAATTGAAAAAAAGACAGGTGTTGAAATAAAATAAACTTCATCTGAAATATATTAAAATATAAAAAAGGTAACTTTTATTTTAGTTAGTTGCCAAGGCAATATTTCTCATTTTCATTTAGCATAACTTGATGTTCTAAAATAACAAAAACTGAAATAAGAATGAATTAATAAAACACTGGTTCTTGTTGATGTCTGTTTATGATTTCTGTAAATTATAGTGTCTTAAAACCAAGTATTGATCACTCAATGACAGTTTTTACGCTTTCAAAATCACCTTACACAGGCTGAGTGACGACACGCCGATGTTTCAAAACCCAAGACAGTTGTATATTTTCCTGGACTGAATTTTGCAAGGCATTATTGCTTAGGTTTGGCAGTTAACCAAGACAATCACTAACATATATTACATACATTTATCACTTTAGAAGTGATCATATTTTAGCTGAATGAAAGAGTGAATTAATGTATAACATAAAGCCAAAAAAAAAGAAAGAAATGCTTATTTCTGTTATTTAAAGGTCCCATATTGTACACATTTCTGGAGGTTTATTTTAGTTGTTGATGTCCTTAAGAATATATATTTGCGGTATAAGTGCCAAAATCCATCTCAATATATTTTTACAGCTCCTTTTTTAGGAGCTCTGTCAAAAACAGGTCGATTTTGGCCCATCTAATTAATATTCATAGCCTCTCTTCTGATTGGCCTGTTGTTTTCTGAGTGACGCACAGCCAGGCCAACCACAGTTAACTACGGTCATGTATGCTTTAGCCGAGCCCAGAGCCATAGAGTGAGCCTAGCCTGCTGATACTCAACAGGATATTTCAGAATGATCATTAATGTTTTTTTCTTTTTCAAACACTGAATGCAGTAAGCTACATAACTGTTGCTTTAGTAAAGCCCTTTCACAATGCGCGCTGATTCTGGAAAATTACGGGAACGAGCGCTGTGTGAACAAAAGCCAGAACCATAAAGGCAGTGTTGTAGTGATGATGCACGTTATCATGCGACTCTTCACAACGAAAAAATACGTGCAAAGTGGAATGAAGCGGCGATCGGGCAGAGCCAGCTCCTCACTATCAGCGCTGAAGCACAGTTTGTTCAGGTTAGTTTCAGTTTAGTGAAACATACGCGTCGCATTACATCTCACATCCAAACGTCACATGTCTTTATGGGTTGTGTGTAAAGCATGCACAGATTCCGGAAAACAACTGTGAATGAACCAAATCAAACAACTCCGGAACAAATCATGGGACACATTATCCGTGTATTTACCGGAATCGCTGTGTGAAAGAGGCTGAAGTTGACGTGCCACTGGTCTCTTATATTCACGTTGTTCTGAAGCCTGTGCAATGATGTAGTTTCGACATCTAGCGACTGAACAGGGTTTTCATGACTTGTTTTTGTGTTGTTGTTGCTTAGCAATGTTATGGACACGATATTGTCTGGGTTTGACATAAGGAGGGTGGGACGGTGGTTGGTGCTCGGGGTGGTGACTGAAGGCGGTGACTGAGTAGATCAGACGTCACATCGTTACGGAAGTCACAGCGGCTCGTGAAAATGAACAGCTACTTTAAGCAGGCTGTGTGCAGTTTACTGTGGATTGACTGTTTTGAAACTCATATGGTAGTTACATAGCCCCTAGACCTCAGTTATCATGAAAAAAGCCAGGAAATTTCGATTTTGACAATATGGGACCTTTAACCATCTGAACTCCATAATCACTTTTAATTGAAAATTTGCCTGTGTTTTGTTCATTTGACTGTGGAACCTGTCCATAAAAAACACAAGCATGCCTAGTGATGCCACATGGTTTGCTTTCGTGTAAATGGCGCATAAACTTTGATACCTCAGTTTGAGTGCTCAGACCAAGCTTTTAATTAATATAGCAAAGCGTCACCCATTAACTACCATTCATCTTTATGTCTTGACAGGATAATAAGAGGACATGGCCTTTGTGTGTAACATCAATGTGCTTCTGGTTTCTTTATAAGTGTGGTAGAACATACAGTACACTATGCTGTGTTTTTATTGATTATGTCACTCCAAAGGAGATTAAACATTTTGATTTGAGCGCTGAGGCGTGCTCTAGAGTTATTTGTTTTCAGACTGACTCAAATAGATAATTATGGTTCAACCGAAGTATTTTTGTTATGCACATCATGTAAACCAAAAGATTATTACAAACCAAACCACAGATCTGTAATGTGATGTGATGGTTTATCCTCTGCAACATGTAACAGTAGGAAAACATCTTTGCAATGATGTAAAAAAAAAAAAAAAGAGAGACAGCAGAGGAACAATAAAGACTCTAGTTACGGTCTTCATATACATTTTAGAGCAAAACCTTTAACATATTTGGATGGCTGTAATTGTTGTCAAAGAGTTGCAGCAACAGCTTCAGACACATGCATATGCTTCAGGTTGTGAGCGCTTTGGGGATTTTACTGTATTTATGTCAGTCTTAAAGCAGCAATGAAGTGCAGTACAACTCTGGACTCCATCAGGGCCAAGTTGGTGAAATGGTGCTATCAGCTTTTAAACTCATGGGAATACACACAAACACACTGCCATCCATTAAACTTCTTATCAGAGGTTGAAAACCAGAGGCTAGTCATGATGGCTTAAACTATAAGATTTAACACTGGTTTTGCAATGTTGTAAATATCGTCTTTAGCCGTTTTATACCTTGTTGAAAAGTAACAAGAATTTGTTTGTAGTTTTAGATGTATAAATAAAAAGCTAGAAGCATGAGCTGTACTAAGTCAAATTGAGTCATTTCCACACTGTTTGCATCATCAAACACATTTTCAATCAAGTTTCCAGAAGATTCTCTCTTCTATTGGTTAGCAGAATTTTAGTCATGCCTCCAAACTCAAACCATTGGTTGAGCCAATGTTGTTGTCTATGATTGGGGTGTTCTGGCTCTTTACTTAAAAACAAAAAACAAACATAATATACACAAAATAAAATTCACCTCATCTATTTTCTAAATCCACATTGTAGGTTTTATTATGAACGATAAGAAGCCCTGCCTCCACTTTTGAGTGAAACACTTTTTTTTTTCTTCACATTTACAAGGGCTTTTATGAGTGCTGGCTCTGAAATGCCTATGATTGGCCAGTGCATTCCTAAGATCAACAGAAGCACATTTGATTGGCTATAAGGCTCGAAGCAGCTGTGTGTAAAAGCAATCTGATGCAGTGTGAGAGGATCTAAATGTAATTCCACAAATTGGCACTTTTAATTAATTCAATGTTTTTCACATTTCATTTAAATCGAAATTAGATAATGATTAGGGGGCTGCTGTGCAAGAAGAAGTTGAGAACCACTTTTGTACACTGAACATACAGTGGTGTGAAAAAGTGTTGGCCCCCTTCCTGATTTTTTTTATTTTTTTGCATGTTTGTCACACTTTAATGTTTCAGATCATCAAACAAATTTAAATATTAATCAAAGATAACACAAGTAAACACAACATGCAGTTTTTAAATGAAGTTTTTTTTATTATGAAGGGAAAACAAAATCCAAACCCACATGGCCCTGTGTGAAAAAGTGTTTGCCCCTTAAACTTAACAACTGGTTGGGCCACCCTTAGCAGCAACAACTGCAATCAAGCGTTTGCAATAACTTGCAATGAGTCTGTTACAGCGCTGTGCAGGAATTTTGGCCCACTCATCTTAGCAGAATTGTTGTAATTCAGCCACATTAGAGGGTTTTCGAGCATGAACCGCCTTTTAAAAGGTCATGCCACAGCATCTCAATAGGATTCAGGTCAGGACTTTGACTAGGCCACTCCAAAGTCTTCATTTTGTTTTTCTTCAGCCATTCAGAGGTGAATTTACTGGTGTGTTTTGGGTCATTGTCCTGCTGCAGAACCCAAGTTCGCTTCAGCTTGAGGTCACAAACAGATGGCCGGACATTGTCCTTGAGGATTTTTTGGTAGACCGCAGAATTCATGTTTCCATTGATCACAGCAAGTCTTCCAGGTCCAGAAGCAGCAAAACAGCCCCAGACCATCACACTACCACCACCATATTTTACTGTTGGTATGATGTTCTTTTTCTGAAATGCTGTGTTACTTTTACTTTTTTGTCTCGTCAGTCCACAAGTATTTTGAGTATTTTCCCAAAATCATCAAGATGTTTTCTGGCAAAACTGAGACGAGCCTTTATGTTCTTTTTGCTCAGCAGCGGTTTTTGTCTTGGAACTCTGCCATGCAGGCCATTTTTGCCCAGTTTCTTTCTTATGGTGGAGTCATGAACACTGACCTTAACTGAGGCAAGAGTGTCATGATCGGGGCTGTGGGGCTTCCCTCAGCCACCTGAGGTCACTGTTTTCCCTTCCCTGCACAGCACTTCCAAGTATTCACGTCTGTTTTGTCATTACACTGATTCACTCACAGCTGTTCACCATTTGGACTTTTCTATAAGAACCCTCATTTCCCACTACTCCTTCTGGCTGCATTGTCTTCCGTATGGTTTGTTTCTTGTCACTGTCTGTCTGCTCTGTGTTCCTGAGATCCTGACCTAGACTGTGTTCCCTGTTCTGTTTATTTTGTGTTTGAGTTTATGTTAGATTGTGCCGTGTTGGCCTTTTGGTTTTGATTTGTTTGTGTTCTTTTGTGTTTTGTTTACATTAAAAATATTTCCCTGCATCTGGACCCAGAACTCCCATTATTCACGAGACAGAATGCAGCCAGCATCAGTGGGTCCAGCAGGGAGGATTTCTTTTTTGCCCTTCAGGGAGAAGGTGACGTTGTCCAAAGAGACGGCGGCCATTTGCGCTCGTTGGGCGGTGGAGGCGGTCGTTGAGCCGACTGAGCCCGAGTGGATGACGGCCATTTTCGCTCGTTGGGCGGCGGAGGCGGCGTCCACTGTCTCTGTTCCGGACGCGGCGGTGACCGCGCTCTCTGTTCCGGACGCGGCGGCGACCGCGCTCTCTGTTCCGGACGCGGCGGCGACCGTGCTCTCTGTTCCGGACGCGGCGGCGACCGCGCTCTCTGTTCCGGACGCGGCGGCGGCGGTGACCGCTCTCTCTGTTCCGGACGCGGCGGTGACCGCTCTCTCTGTTTCGGACGCGGCGGTGACCGCTCTCTCTGTTCCGGACGCGGCGGTGACCGCGCTCTCTGTTTTGGACGCGGCGGTGACCGCTCTCTCTGTTTCGGACGCGGCGGTGACCGCTCTCTCTGTTTCGGACGCGGCGGTGACCGCGCTCTCTGTTCCGGACGCGGCGGTGACCGCTCTCTCTTTTCCGGACGCGGCGGTGACCGCTCTCTCTGTTCCGGACGCGGCGGTGACCGCTCTCTCTGTTCCGGACGCGGCGGTGACCGCTCTCTCTGTTCCGGACGCGGCGGTGACCGCTCTCTCTGTTCCGGACGCGGCGGTGACCGCGCTCTCTGTTCCGGACGCGGCGGTGACCGCTCTCTCTGTTCCGGACGCGGCGGTGACCGCTCTCTCTGTTCCGGACGCGGCGGTGACCGCGCTCTCTGTTCCGGACGCGCCGGTGACCGCTCTCTCTGTTCCGGACGCGGCGGTGACCGCGCTCTCTGTTCCGGACGCGGCGGTGACCGCGCTCTCTGTTCCGGACGCGGCGGTGACCGCTCTCTCTGTTCCGGACGCGGCGGTGACCGCGCTCTCTGTTCCGGACGCGGCGGTGACCGCGCTCTCTGTTCCGGACGCGCCGGTGACCGCTCTCTCTGTTCCGGACGCGGCGGTGACCGCGCTCTCTGTTCCGGACGCGGCGGTGACCGCGCTCTCTGTTCCGGACGCGGCGGTGACCGCGCTCTCTGTTCCGGACGCGGCGGTGACCGCTCTCTCTGTTCCGGACGCGGCGGTGACCGCGCTCTCTGTTCCGGACGCGCCGGTGACCGCTCTCTCTGGTACGGACGCGGCTGTAACCGCTATCTCCGTGCCTGACGCGGCGGCGTCCGCTATCTCCGTGCCTGACGCGGCGGCGTCCGCTGTCTCCGTGCCTGACGCGGCGGCGTCCGCTGTCTCCGTGCCTGACGCGGCGGCGTCCGCTGTCTCCGTGCCTGACGCGGCGGCGTCCGCTGTCTCCGTGCCTGACGCGGCGGCGTCCGCTGTCTCCGTGCCTGACGCGGCGGCGTCCGCTGTCTCCGTGCCTGACGCGGCGGCGTCCGCTGTCTCCGTGCCTGACGCGGCGGCGTCCGCTGTCTCCGTGCCTGACGCGGCGACGTCCGCTGTCTCCGTGCCTGGCGTGGCGACGTCCGCTGACTTCGTGCCTGACGCGGCGGCGTCCGATGTCTCCGTGCCTGACGCGGCGGTGTCCGCTATCTCCGAGCCTGACGCGGCGATGTCCGCTATCTCCGTGCCCGACGCGGCGACGTCCGCTATCTCCGTGCCTGACGCGGCGACGTCCACTATTGGGCCTGACGCGCCGTTACACGGGCCTGGCCCGCCATCCCTCCCCCTGACTTGCCTTCCTCCGTGCCTCCTCCCTCCAGACTTAGGGAACGTCTGGGAGCCGTTCCGTGGGGAGGGGGTACTGTCATGATCGGGGCTGTGGGGCTTCCCTCAGCCACCTGAGGTCACTGTTTTCCCTTCCCTGCACAGCACTTCCAAGTATTCACGTCTGTTTTGTCATTACACTGATTCACTCACAGCTGTTCACCATTTGGACTTTTCTATAAGAACCCTCATTTCCCACTACTCCTTCTGGCTGCATTGTCTTCCGTATGGTTTGTTTCTTGTCACTGTCTGTCTGCTCTGTGTTCCTGAGATCCTGACCTAGACTGTGTTCCCTGTTCTGTTTATTTTGTGTTTGAGTTTATGTTAGATTGTGCCGTGTTGGCCTTTTGGTTTTGATTTGTTTGTGTTCTTTTGTGTTTTGTTTACATTAAAAATATTTCCCTGCATCTGGACCCAGAACTCCCATTATTCACGTGACAAAGAGAGGCCTGTAGTTCTTTAGATGTTGTTGTGGGGTCTTTTGTGATCTCTTGGATGAGTCATCGCGACGCTCTTGGGATAAAATAACCCCTTCATTTGAAAACTGCATGTTGTATTTACTTGTGTTATCTTTGATTAATATTTAAATTTGTTTGATGATCTGAAACATTAAAGTGTGACAAACATGCAAAAAATAAAAAGAAATCGTTAAGGGGGCCAACACTTTTTTACACCACTGTATATGTTCAGTGTTTTTATTTGAATAATTTGTATGCGTCGTCACAGTTTGTGGATGGAAAGTTTTTGGTTGCTTAGTGGACTTGTGAATCAGCACAACACTGCATGCTACAATGGGAAGTGGTCTGCACTTCCTCTTTCAGTCAGAGAAAGACAGGAGAGAAAGAAAAAGACAGACAGCATGGCTAGTCTCATGATTCGGGGGTGGAGGAGTTGTTTGTAGGGGGACGGTCTCCATTATTGTACAGACGCACACATAAACATAAGACTTCTTCCACACGCTGCTGGACATTGTGTGCATGTGTTTATTTGTCTCTACAGGAAGTAGATCCTCTTACGGAGCATGTGCTCCTGCATCATTGCAGTGTACCATTTGGTACTGATCTTATTACAGTCACGGTTATATAAACCCTGAGAGAACAGCTCCAATAATCACTTCTTCAGTCTCAGTGTGGCATTTCTGCTGATTCTGTCTGGTGCGCATGGGGCAGCTGCTCATCAGGGTGAAAGGTGACATGAGAAACATTAAGAATGCTGTGCAAAGGTTAGCTTACTCATATTTATGACTGCAGACTTGATTCAAAACCGCTTTGAATGGCTTTTAGTTCTATTAGAGAAAGTAATCATTATTGTATTTTACAGCTGGTACAAGATGATTAAAACACTTTTAAACACAGTTTATGCGGTTTAATTATGCAGAACATATCATAATAAGCCTGGTTTCCATTGAGATATATATGTGTGACCATGGACCGCAAAACCAGTCTTAAGGGTTAATGTTTTGAAATTAAGATTTCTACATAATCCAAAAGTTGAATAAATAGGCTTTCCATTGATGTGTGGTTTGGGACAATATTAGGAATATGGAATCTGAGGGTGCAAAAAAATCAAAATATTGAGAAAATTGCAGTTAAAGTTGTCCAAATGAAGTTTTTAGCAATGCATATTACTAATCAAAAAATTAAGTTTTGATATATTTCCATAGAAAATTTACAAAATATCTTCATGAAACACGATCTTTACTTAATATCCTAATGATTTTTGGCATAAAAGAAAAATTGATAATGTTGACCTATACAACACAGTTTTAACTATTGCTACAAATATACCCGTGCAACTTAAGACTGGTTTTGTGGTCCAGGGTCACATATATGATGTGAACTGTACATTAAAATATCTGAATGGAAACAACAGTGTGCAAATAGAACTTTTATAATTATACAAAAAGACGTAAACATAGCGGAAGACCAATTTGGAGCAGACGTCACAGTTAAGTCACTTTGTGGTGGCAGAAAAACACTGATAACAAATGGAGGAAAACAGGTAAAATCCATAGAATAACAGAAAAAAAGTTACTCTTGTGCCTTTGGATGTCAGAATCGGAATGCAAATCATTTTTATAGAATACTGTCATCAAAGACTAGCCTGGAAAAAATCCAGACCCTAATCTATTAAGATTAAGGATCTGGCATCAAGCAATGAAAAGGGCCTAACTCGAGGGGTGGCACCAAGCATGCATTTGAAACTCTCACTGCACGCAATTGGATAACGCCACGACCAATCACTAAGTTTTCACTAAGCCCCTTACGCTTAGCTACCAGCGGAGCTAACTGATAGATTAAACTCTTGCCGTATCCAGTCGGCAAAACAGCAAAAACGTCCTTCTTGCAAAGGAATGATTTGAACGGTTTTCTGTTCCTCTTTTATATGAAAAGCAAGTCTAACTCGTTCATTGTAGTGGCCAAAGCCATTTCAAACAACTGGTGTTCATCTGTTTACTAAATGATTCCGCACGTCGCAACGCTGTCGTCATCAGCTTAGCTCGCCTCTGGCCCGCCTACATCAGATACACCGATTTGATTGGTTCCCAGAACTGCTTACGTAATGCAGTAACGTGCATCATTGCTCGATGCCAGAGTGTCTTGCAGAGACAATTCAAATTGTGCTCTCGCGAGACCTCTGGATTTCCAGGGTAGTCAAAGACACCATTTAAAGCTAAACGCAGACATTTAAATGGACAGACTATGGATGAAACTTGCTATGATTACTCTAGGCCTACTTTTAAAGCATGAATTTGATTTAAAACAATAGGTCTACATAATATTCACATATGCAGGTTATAGGGGACATGTATTATATTAGAACCCAAGTTCGCTTCAGCTTGAGGTCACAAATAGATGGCCGGACATTGTCCTTCAGGATGTTTTGGTAGACAGTAGAATCCATGGTTCCATTTATCACAGCAAGTCTTCCAGGTCCAGAAGCAGCAAAACAGCCCCAGACCATCACACTACCACCACCATCTCGTCAGTCCACAGAGTATTTTCCCAAAAGTCTTGGGGATCATCAAGATGTTTTCTGGCAAAACTGAGACGAGCCTTTATTTTCTGTAGCCCTATAGTTACAGTATGACATAATATTTAAACCTATAACATTTTACATAACTATTTTCTCACAATTCTGACTTTTCTCGGAAATGCAAGTTTATATCTCTTAGTTCAGACTTTATAACTCAATTTAACTTAACAATAGCGAGTTTGTCAATTCTGAGGACAAAAAGCCAGAAGTCTGGGCTAAAAACTCATGCTTCTGAGCCGAGGGGAAAGGAGAGAATGACGAGTTGATTTTTCTTATCAGAATTGAGAGATATAATCTCGGAATTGTGAGAATAAAGCCAGAATTTCGAAACATAAACTCAAATTTACTTTTTTTACTCTTTTATTGCATGGTTTCCATTGACTGCTACTTGAAAACTGTCATTTTCTGCCACCTGATAGGCTCTGCCCACAAAAAGTCAGCATGTTTGGTCTAATTAGCCCCAAACACAGAAATTGGTCTATAGATGCTACGAGCACTGAAATTAATTTAACACCAGGGTTTGACTTCGTATTAGGTGTAAATGTAGAGTTTATTCATTCATCCCAAATTCACTCCATCCCTTAACAAGCAGCTGTAACTGTTACTATGACAGCAATGAAGGGAGGATACCGTATCCCTAACCCCCCTTCCCGTCCCACATCGGAGAAGTGATAAGATCCATTAGGGACTTATGATGGGATCCTCCTACAATAGCGAGCTCTGTGTGGGACGTGCAGAATGGCCTTATGAACCAGAGCATGTGAGAACCAGGCTCTGCTTTTGGCAGAGGACATTAACACACAGAGCGCTGATTCAGCAAACATGCCATATACTCAGGCTCATTACATATAGCTGCACTCATTCATTGATAATAAGTTCATTCTTCAGTGATCTACAGGAAGTTCTGTTCTACTTGATTTATTTGAGTGCGTTTGATGGTCAGCTCTGTGAACTACAGTTAGGAAAAAAACTGGATTTGTGACATTCAAGATGTTTCTCATACTTTTTATATTTTAAACTTTGGAATGACAATGGAATGGGCTTGTTTATCCCCTTAGAATACCAAAACCAGAGCCTGTTTTGTATCTGTTCAGTGTTAAGTTTTTGTTGTCAATTTAAAAAAGGAGAAAATAATTATTGAGGAAAGTACTTCAAAAGTCTCTGATCATGATGTTAGTTTATCTCATCACCACATATCCAAAATAGCCGTCAGGGCCAGTACGGGTCATCTGGCTTTGTTTACTCATGTTAATATTTATCCTTTGAAGTTCATTGAAGGATCAGTCCAGAGAACATTCGTAATTATTGTGATGAATTCCCCACATCCCTACTTAAAAGAACAAAAAGACAAATGGAAAAAAAATCTGTGTTCAATACAGCAAAAATGAACTGTAACCATTTTTGAGTTCATTCCATTCAATAATAATTAATGACAAATTAATTTGTTCAGTCACACAAGAATTTTCCATTAAACGTAAGCGCTAATGCCAGTCAACTGATTTGGCCCTTTAGAGGACGTGAAGATTTTCACCTTAATTCAGCAGAGGTCAGTGAACTCTCGTGTTTCTTTGCTGCAGTAAGAGGAAATAAATCAGTGTCATCTGCAGAGTGATTTTGGAAAGCAGTGTTTGGAATATTCCTCTAACAACCCGAACTAGCTCTCAAAAAACAAAGGGGCCTGTAAAAATGTCTCCCTCTGAATTACTGCGTGTTTTAGTTGTGCTAGAGAATGAAGCATTGAGGGTTTAGGAATCCCAATAAAAATCATTGAGACCATAATGCGTATAGATTCAGACTTTTATAAGTGATAATATTTAAAATGATGCTTTGAATACTGCCAATAGCTTAAGCTGTAAGAAGCTGGACGCGGTCAGAGAAAGCTTTAATGAATATGACGAAATCTGATTCAGATCAGATCTGGCTCAGATAACAGTTCAGATACATATGGTCCAAAGTACTGTACCGTGGAAGTACAACTTAGGAAAAATGTGCTTCATGTGGTAACATTTAAATGAGCTGATCCAAAATATTATATTAGCATCACTGAATCAACCTGAATACATTGTTACTCAAACATAAGTAAATTTAAGGTCTAGATCAGGTAGAAATAGCAACCTGGGGTTATAGTGTGCCATTTACAGTACATTTATTTGTATCCCACCAAAGATTTATATTATAAGGACAAACAGCTCAGGTCTAAAGAAGTCTTGTGCACCAACTCTAAGTGTTTAAAGTCCAGCTGAGCTTCTGCCAGAGAATGTCAAGCCCACGCCCTCCGGGCCAAACACTGGATAACCGCCCTAGGAGCTCACACGATAGGCTAGCAGACTGCGGCCCTTTCGGCCAATCATTACTCTTGTGAGGCTGACACCCCACCCTCTCTTAACCCCCCACTCACTGGGCACCCAGGAAGAGATCAGGAGGTCTCTGGGTTGCAAGGTCTCGCATAGTCTTTTGCTGTGGCATTGACGCTAACTCTGACACACCATTTATACCCCTACGCATTGTTCTGCATCAGAGAAAGTGATTAATATAGTAAGCAAGTCAGAGATCCATCATTTGGGAGTTACTGGATGACACTTTTCGCCCTGGTGAGATTATCCATCATATTACAGCCTTTCACCGAATCAGTTTCAACTCATGCTCTCTCTATGCACTAACTTAAAAGGTTAGTTCACCCAAAAATGAAAATTCTGTCATTAAATACTCATCCTCATGTCGTTTAAAACTTGTAAGATCTTTGTTCGTCTTCAGAACACAAATTAAAGGGGTAGTTCAGCCAAAAATGAAAATTTGCCTATTATTTACTCACCCCCCAGGCACCCTAGATGTATAAGACGTACTTCTTTCAGACAAATTCAATCGGAGTTATATGAAAAATTATCGTGGCACTTCCAAGCTTTACAATGGCATGGGCAAGTGTTTTTCTTCATCAGTCCAAAACAAGTCCAATAAAGTGCATCTATCCATAATAAAAAGTGCCTCACACAGCTCCGGGGGATGAATAAAGGCCTCCTGTAGTGAATCGATGCATTTTTGTATAAAAATATCCATATTTAAAACCTAATATTCACTTTAATCTAGCTCGCGCCAACTGGTCGTACATGGAAGCAGCTCCAGGCGGATGATGTATGACATCAGTGGTGCGCATGCGCCACTCAGAAGTGAAAAACGCGAATGTGCTGAGGAGAAATAAAAAAAAAAAAAAAAACAATGGTCATGAATTAGATGTACAAAACAAGGATTTGTAAAGAAAAATGTTGGAGGATTTCGATATAAGCCAAAAGGAGACTGATTTTGTGCAAGACGTACTGGCGCATACACAACGTCGACGTCCTTCCGTGTACGACCAGTTGCAAGATAGATTTTCTAGATATTTTTCTTAAAAAATGTATCGATTCACTACAGGAGGCCTTTAATCATCCCCCGAGCCATGTGACTTTTTACAATGGATGGATGCACTTTATTAGACTTGTTTTTTAATTTCTGGGTGACTAACCCCATATTTTTGATGAAATCCCAGTGCTTTCTGACCCTGCATAGACAGCAACACAAATAAAACATTCAACACAGGCTCATGAAAATACGTATGTGCAATTACGTACCTTACTTCACGTTTCGTGGCAGTTTTGAAGTAAAAGGTCCAGAGAGTGGCACTAAAACACACGTTCTAAACGTGACTGTGGCATGTTTTTATTGCGTAGGCACAGGCACGTATTGCAGCGTTTTTAGTACTCTGCTTGAGGTACGTAGTGTGGCTGTTTAGAATTCAAATATCTGGGGAGTGTAGCTAAAGGTTATTACTCTATTGTGTTGGAAATATTCCCTACACCAATCTAACCCTAAACCTACCCAACAGTGTTAACAAATGCAAAAGTGATATAAAAACACATTTGTTGATGCAACCATGCTATTTTACCTTCCTTTTGTTGAACCATAGTTCCACAGGGTGCGTACCAGAGCTCTTCATCACTCAAGTGCAACTCCATATTGTGTAAGCAACCAAACAAACATTCTGAATTAGAAAACTCATGCATATGAAGCTCAAGAGTTCAAAAGTACCAGTTTTCAAATCATTCAGGAATTTCTTTTTAAGTCATAACATTATATTTCGTAAGTAAATAGGCTTTATTAATCAAAAATCTGTACCTGTAATTCTCACTTTGTGTGAAAAGGAGTTTTACTGCCTCTAGTGTTCATTTCAATTGGAAACTGCATGTACATATAGGTATGTTTTTTCAGTTTCGCAGAAATGTATATAGAGCACGTTTTTCCAATGAGCCTTTGTTGGAAACATTCAAGGCCCAGAACGGTAGTAAGGACATCATTAAATTACTCCATGTGACATCAGTGTTTCAACCATAATGTTATGAAGCTACAATAATATATAAATAAAACAAAAATAACAACTTTAATAAACAATTTCTTCTCTTCCATGTCCACATGGACTATTTTTTTTAATGTTCTTACTACCTTTCTGGTCCTTGAAGTCAACTTGCAGTTGCATTGCAGTCTATGCAGGGTCAGAAAGCTCTCGGATTTCATCAAAAATATCTTAATTTGTGTTCTGAAGATGGATGAAGGTCTTACAGGTTTGGAACGATATGAGGGTGAGTAATTAATGACAGAATTTTCATTTTTGGGTGAACTATACCTTTAAATGGGCATCACATCTGAACCCAATCAGCGAAAGGTTTGAGTTGTAAGCATTAACAGGCCTACTCCTAACCCAAAAAGTACAGAGCCCAAAATGCGACCAAATTTCACGTACTTGTGTGCATTATCTTGGATGTGACGTCAAAGGCATAGTGTGGGTGATTTACAATGCATGAATATTCACCACAGGGTGCCATTGACTGAAATTTGATACATTGATTTAATCCAGTTATTCCATCTGTTTCAGTCATGTCACACTTCCACTCATCCTTCATATTTACGACCATCTTTGGGGTGGTGGTGGTGAATACAAAAACACTGTATTTGTAAGTAACAAAGTGATTGAAGCATCACAAGTTGTTGTTACCTGAGAGCAATGCGTACATGATGAAATAAAATATGTTGTCATTCTCAAGTGTAGGTTCAACAGGTTCATCAAATAGCCTTTTTCCCTTTTTGTCTTTACATTCATACTTCACATAACTGCATTACATATTGATATTTGATACGGCTTAGTATTATATTAAGCATATAAGCAATAAAAAGCCCAGCAGCACAACTGTCACTATAGAGGGATTAGCACTTCCTCACTGATCCCAGGTTATGATACAAAGTCAACATTCTGTGTCTGTCATCATAGTGTTACTGTTGGAAGTGTGTGCAAGTGTTTCATATCTCACGGTCATTGAAGCATCATACTCTCAGACCGTGACTCATGACACCTCTACTGCAAGAAATATTAAATATTTGTTTTGTTTCTGAAGTATGTAAATACATTTTAGATGCTGTCAAGTCCATATTGTAAGTTTCAGTTTGCAATATATGTATATTTGAGTACATAATAAGATCTGTTCTTAATATGTTACAGTGCTCGTGTGGGCATAATGATGAAGAATGTTATTCAGAACAAAAAGTTTTGGACATTCAAGTATAGAGAGAAAAATAATATGGTTGCATAAAATCAGTTAAACTAGTTTTGGCCGGCTGAAAGGTGTAAACTGGATTCAGACGACAGAAAAGACGTCACGATTAGCTAACCAGCAAGGGAGTTCCGTGTTCACTCGATTCAATGACTTACAACTTTCTCAAACTTTTCAGTGACACATACAAACGTAAAATTACTACAGTCACCAAACTTCCTTTTCTCAGACGCACACTGCATTGCACGCTCTTGTATATCTTTGTAAACTATTGTTTATACATCCTCGAAATTAACTTCTGAGTGCGGGTCAAAAATGTAACAGATTTTAAAAGGCTTCGGCATACCAAACATATAAATACAAATTCAATTCAATGTGAATTTACATAATGCCATTCCTCTGGGGCTTATCATACTCTCCACATGTGAAATGACTTTATGTAGCCGCTCTTAGTGCTTATGCTAACACCTTCGACACATTTAGGACTTATGTTTTTTAAATCTCCTTACAATGGAAAACACAGCTAACGGTAATCTGGTTGAAGGTGTTGCTATCATGTGGCCAGAGTCAAAAATCCCCTGAATCATGCACTGAAGGGTTCACTATTGTCTTCTCACAGAGACACAGAGAGACCATCTCTAAAAAAAACAGCTTTTTGGTGGTACCACAATAATGCCATGGTATATTCAAGGCACTTAATGGTCATGTCGAGGTTCATGGTGCAGCATTAGGCCCCTGATTTACAAGCAGAGACACTTTTCCGGATCCTTTCTACTGAAGTTTAGAAGTCTGCTAATGGCTGGAGTCTAGTTGTATTACAGTGTATTTACCCTCAAGCACTACATTTATGGGAATAACTGAGAACTCTACGTCAAAGCGAAGTACCTTACAGTTGAGGGAGGTCTTTATTATACTATCAAGGAAATATTGTTTCCTTCTAGTAATACTTTATTTTACAATTAGTCCAGTAAAGTGATTCATTATTCTCACACAGAAATTTTGTTGGCCCCTTTTAGGCAACGTTTTTCTCTGGAAAGCCACTCATATGAATCAAGGCAGTCATTTTCCGTAAACCAAGAGTTAACCTGTCTGATCAGGTTGTTCTTGCATGAGTGATCCACATTTTAAGCATGACATCACAGTTGCCTCCTACACTGAGGTCCATGATCAGGCCTGATTCAGAGAGAAGAGAGGTGAAGAAAAGTATTTGGACCCGCTCCCTCTGTCCAGATTTGTGCTGTAGTTATTCTTCTCTCATTGTTTCTGCAGCTGGAGTTGTGTGTGTTTTTTGCTTTGTATAAGAGGTCAGATTGAAGCCTTCAGGGCAACAGCTGATGGATAAAGATCACACAAAAAATTATAACAATTATACCTCATCTGCTCATATGGCCGCTCTTTCTCCCTCTCATTATTCCCCGGAAAATAAACACACTGATTCTTTTTTATATGGGTTTAGTAAATGAGTTAGTTAAATGGTCAGGGTTTCTGTTGTTCCTCAGTCTCACAAGCGGAGGAGGGCTGCGGGGGGCAGATTATGTCTATATGCTGTAATTAAATTTGATTATGTGGTTTTCCTGACATCAGGGACAAGCATCACCCACTTATTTTGAGCTAAAGAGCTGCCTTTCCCCATTTTACATAACACCAGTCAGTTTATTCATCCTTCTGCCTCTCTCATTTTCTCTCTTGGATGGAAGTGCTCTATTGTAGCATTTTATGGCAGCATGGGACCAATTCTGTGTTCTGACTCTGTTATAGCGCTTATGTGGGTGAAGATGTGGCTTTAGCATAGAGGTTACTGTCTCATAAGGCAGTGAGCTGATGAGCTTGTCATGAGGTACAAACACGCAACCCCGTCCTCTACAACAATTCACAGGGATTTATCTCTCAACGCAAAACTCAGAACAGACGCGTTAAGGATAGATAAATATTTCAATGAAACATAAATAAATAATAATAAAAAGTGAAACTTGGGTGCAAAAATATGTTGTTGTGGTTTGGAAGCTCTTGTATGTAAGAAAAGAGATACTACTGAGCTACTATACTGAATTGAACATTTAGTAGTTGAAATGGACTTCTTGACCAGAGCTGGCAAACAAGAAATCACATGAAGTCAAAAGTTTTTGCAGGGTTCCTCTCTTCATTTTGCTCTGTGAGATTGTGAACATCCGTTGGAAAAAGCAGAAATAATCTTTTGCCGTCCTGTGCTTGCTTTTCTCACATGGTGAGGATTTGTAGATACCATCTAACACACAACAAACAAACCTCTGCAGTGTATTAAAATGTCTACTAGCTTTTAAATAATGAAATTAAAATACATTTATAAAGTTTTAGATCTACATTAAAACGTGAGTTTAACTTCCTGTGGAACTGGCTTGTGTTTTAAGGCTGGGTGAACAATGGTAGACCGTATAACTAAGTGTGCTTGCTGGAGGAATGTGTGGTCTATTTGTTTTACTCTAAAGAAAAACTGTGCTCGTAGATCATTCACCTCAAAATGGCCAAATGGCCACTGCCTATCCGACAGAACAGCCTCTCAGTACGGTCCAGCTCTCCTTTGGCCCGGGCGCTGATGGATAGTTCACCCAGCAGATGTATTTCGTCATTATGCTGCACTGTTTATCCACACAAACATGATCTGAAAAAGTGTGAAATTGCTGTGGAGAGATTTGGGACGCTGCTGGCGTCGTAACATAGAACAACACTTCCATCTAGTGGTACGAGTGTAGAGTTTGTGCTCGCCTTTATGTGCTCTGAGGGGATCTTGAAGTTCTTCACCCTTGCAGTGTGTGGTGTTTGCAAAATGTTTGACTTGGCTGAATAAAGTAAATATATTATGGCTGAATAAAAAATGTGTTTTAGAACGTATAAAACTTTAGGATGTGTATGTGTGGTAGATAAAGAGTTTATGAGTTCCTTATTAGACAGGGAGCCGTTATCAGCAAAATGATGCAAGGACAGCAGACGCTGTGCTAGAACAGGAATAACCCTTAACACACTTGACTTATTCAGTTTAGTCAATGCATTGTACACAGAAAAAGAGAAATGTGTGAGTGTTAAGATGTGCTTTTTTTACTCTTAAATCGTTTCAGACCCATAATGTTGAAATCCTCTCTGATCTGCTGTATGTGATTTTGAAACATGCTGAATTGGGATGAATTATGCGTCCTCTTAGGACAGTTGTTGGGGAGGATTGCCACGCGCTGACTTGCAGTAGGGGATTTGGAAAGGAAGACCCAGGGTCTCCAGCTCTCATTCGACACACTGCACAGGGTTAGGAGAGGTCAAACAAGCTCTCAAGCCAAAACCTACTCTATTGAGAAAGAAAGGAAGTAGGGAAGTGAAATTAAAATAAAATTGGTAAAACAAATAACTCCGAAAGGCTGTTAAAATGTCTGTGGTAGATTCAATTGCTGTTTTTGTTTATCTAAGCTAAAATGCTTGATTGCTTACACTACCGCTCAAAGATTTGGGGCCATACGATTTTTCGAAGGACATTAGTACTTTTATTTAGCAGGGAAGCATTAAAGACAGTAAATACATTTTAAATAAATGTTATTCTGAACTTTCTATTCATAAAAGAATCCTGAGAAAGGATTGTGACTTCCATAAAAATATTAAGCAGCTCAACTGATTTCAACATTGCTAATAGTAAGAAATGTTTCTCGGCACCAAGTCATTATATTAGAATGATTTCTGAAGGAACATGTGACACTGAAGACTGGGGTACTGGCTGTTGAAAATTCTTTGCCATCACAGGAATAAATGACATTTTAGAATATACTAAAATAAGTTAGAAAGTTATTTTAAGCCTTGGTGAGCATAAAAAACGAAATAAATTGTACTAACCTGAAGCTTTTGAACAATAATGTACATATTTTATTTTTCCTTATTTTTCAATTATCACAAAAACCAAATAATATGAAATAAAAAAATAAATACAGTTAAACTCAAAAGTTTGCACACACATTGCAGAATCTGCAAAATGTCAATTATCTGACCAAAATAAGAGGCATCATACAAAATGCATGTTATTTTTTCTTATTTAGTACTGACCTTAATAAGATATTTCACATAAAAGACATTTAAAACTGCCACAGAATAACCCATAAATCAAAACCGAGTGTATTTGATCTGGTTACAGATAAACTCCTTCAGGATAGCCCATGTCTAATCTTTAACAGTATTAAGAGTCAATCTTCCCATGTGGCGTTTGAGATCTGTCTGTAGTCCCTCTTCTGCATTCTCTCTTACGAACCTGGGAATCTGAAAGGGGAGGGTTTTTTGCCATTATTTTCTCTCATTTAATTCCTAAAGTGATATTTAATCAATTTTAAGTAATATTTAATTAAACATTTACATACACCTTGCAGAATCTGCAAAATGATAATTATGTGACTAAAATAAGAGGGATCATACAAAATGCATGTTATTTTTATTTAGTACTGACCTGAATAAGATATTTCACATAAAAGACGTTTACATATGTGACCCTGGACCACAAAACCAGTCTTAAGTCGCTGGGGTATATTTGTAGCAATAGCCAAAAATACTTTGAATGGGTCAAAATTATTGATTTTTCTTTTATGCCAAAAATCATTAGGAAATTATGTAAAGATCATGTTCCATGAAGATTTTTTGTAAAATTCCTACTGTAAATACATCAAAATGTAATTTTTGATTAGTTATATGCATTGTTAAGAACTTAATTTGGAGAACTTTAAAGGTGATTTTCTCAGTATTTTGGTTTTTTTGCAACCTCAGATTCCAGATTTTCAAATAGATGTATCTCGGCCAAATATTGTCCTATCCTAACAAACCATACATCAATATAAAGCTTATTTATTGAGCTTTCATATGATGTATACATCTCAGTTTTGTAAAATTTAACCTTATGACTGGTTTTGTAGTCCAGGGTCACATATAGTCCATGAGAGAAAATAATAAGTTCATGAGTTCCTTGTTTGTTAAACTGGCCGCTGTTCTCCCACAAATTCTTTGGTTTTTCAGCATTTTTGTGTATTGAAACCCTTTCCAACAATGACTGTATGATTTTGAGATCCATCTTTTCAGTCTGAGGACAACCGAGGGACTCATATGCAACTATTATAGAAGGCTCATACAGTCACTGATGCTTCAGAAGCAAAAACAATAGCTACGGGTGTAAACTTTTGAATGGAATGAGGATATGTACATTTTTCTTATTTTGCCTAAATAAGATATTTATATTATTAATTATATATATTTTTTTCATGTAGTTCTGCACTTCAGAAGATACGTACATGTTCCCCAGAAGACAAAATAAGTTAAATTTACCCTGATCTTTAAAAAGTTTTCTTTAAAAAAAAAAAAAAAAAAAAGAATAACATACATTTTGTATTATCCCTCTTATTTTTGTCAAATAAATAACTTTTTGTAGATTCTGCAAGGTGTATGTAAACGTTTAACTTCAGCTGTAAATAAATGTGATTTTACACTAATTAAAATTGATTAAATATTACTTTAGGTCCCTGCTTAGGCACTAAATGAGAGAATATAATGGCAAAAAAAAAGTTGAAACTACCCCCTCAGATTCCCAGGTTCCTAGGAGAGGATGCATAAGAGGGACTACAGACAGATCTCAAACACCACATGGGAAGATTGACTCTTAATACTGTTAAAGATTAGACATGGGCTATCCTGAAGGAGTTTATCTGTAACCAGATCAAATACATTTGCTTTTGATTTATGGGTTACTCTGTGGCGGAATTTCAGATAGAGAAAACAGATGCTGGCTGGAACTGGATGCTGACCATTTGTATCTCCCTTGAAGAGTAGGAAGATTTCTATCAGACTCGCGTTCAAATACAGTGCGTTGTTGGACCCACATGATGGCGCTCTCATCTTTTCGACGACACTTTTCTTACGACTTTCTCGTACGCTTTACGGCAGAGTGTCCACATGGTCGCTCGTGCTGTGAGCTTCCCAGGAGTTTTAAATCAGAAAGGAATTGCTATTTAACTTCAAGTGCAGCCCAAACACATTCAAACATGGGAAAGACTAAAAACAACAAATTTAAACGGCCAACGTTTTCTCCCGATGGTCTTTCAGCAACTCCTGTTAAACAGACTGTTGAAGAATCAGAAGATGAAGACTCTCCGGTAGCGGAGCTACTCGATAAAGTAAGCTTTACAGACTTGTAGTCAATATTTTTGTGATTGTGAATATCTGAAAATGCTTAGATAAAAACAATATTTGCGTTATACTTAAATATGGCGTGTGTAATGACTGTGTCAGCTCTTTCACTGATTAGATGTTGGCATGTTGAATAAATGAAGCGATTCAGCAAACCTTTATAACTGAACGGACTGATGCAGCTGTCAAGCAAGCGAGATTCGGCTCTTTAGCCTTGAACCAGACAGTCTTTCTTAACAAAGGGGGGTTAAATATATCTCTATTTGTAGGTGACTCTTTTTCTGTATGTGTGTGTTTAGTTGCAGAGTCCATCAGCTGATGTGCGGGAGTACGCGTGTGCCAGTATCTCTCGTGTTGTACAGCAGAGTCAGACGATCCCAGGATTCCTCCAGAGAGATGCAGTCAGAAAAATAGGACCTTTACTGCTTGATCGCAGTCTGGCGGTCAGAGAGACTGCTGCTGGAGCACTCAGGTATACACACACTCACACACACCTGCTCTCAGGTAACATTGCCATGGTAAACCTGAGCTGTAGTATACATCCAGCCACCAAGGCAATGAAAGACATAGACTGGCACACAGACTGTGCATTGGTCACACAGTAACTAAAGCGGTAATTATATTTATTTTAATGCCATTCCCTCTGCAGGAGCTTGTTTAATAAACCTCTTGATGTATTACATGCTTGCTATTAAATTTCACAGCTCTCTGACATTAGGTTCCTTGGCTTCTGAGTTTGTAAAAGTTACTCTTAATTTTCATCTCTGTTTGTGCCACAGGAATCTTAGTGCCTGCGGAAACCCTGAAGTATGTGAGGACATGGTGAGACAGGATGCGCTGACGCCTTTGTCTGCTCTCCTGAGGGAGGTATGAATGCTGCATCAATTTAATTCAAAAAGCTTTATCGGCATGACAGTCTCTAACTTGTTTTTTCAACATGATGTTTAACATGAAACACGATTAACGGGGAGGTCACACTTGACTTTGAGTGCACAAAATACACAGTAAATTCAACATAAAACTAATCATAATGAATCCAAAATATACAATCCACTTTTCTGTAATGCTCTAAAATTTGAAACTTCTTAGCTTGGGCCTGCGTTTCCGGACTCCAGAATTTGCATGTGTATGAATGGACGTCAGTGGAATGGAAAGTGTAGTGTGACCTCCCTGAAAAGTTTTTATTGCATTGATAAAGGATTTTTTTTGTCAGTCCACTCAATTTAACTGTGTAGAGTAGTTGTATGTCATTCTTTTTTTCTTTTATCTTTTGTAATGTGATTAGTATTGCTGTGCTTCTTCACTTGCAAGATAGTCTTAAAAAACAACTGTATGATCAGTGTTAATTTCATTGACACTTTTTTCACCGACGAAAATAAGACTATAGCAAAATTAAAAAACTTGTTTTAAGAGACAAAAACCATGACAAAATCTACTGAAATTTGTCAATGAATATAAACGAGATGAAAATGTTAGGGAGGGACGATTTGGGAAAAGATCCAGTCAGAACCGATCTCCTGAGAGGTAGAGAGGATGTGCACATTTGATCGATCTACTGATCTTTCTGGCAGGACACATGGCAGCATACACTTGCTGCATGTTTTTATAAAATGTCAAAAAATGTCAATGTCTGGGTTATAAGAGAATACCACGCATATTGATACATTTGAAGAGAGCCCAATTCGGTTTTCTGAGTGCACATACCAGAAACATGCAAACAAAGCACCTCCCAGGCAGTGCACAAGTACTGAATTCAGTTCTTTTTTTGTGTCTTATCACACATGAATGGAGAAAAACACACAAAATTATGTCAAATTGTCTATTTTTATGAGTATTTGTGTAAATAGGGGCCTAATTTAGTCACTGTTGTCTGTGTCATTAATATTATTCAAACAACAAATGAAAGATAGAAAATTACTCGCTGCTCTTGACTGAATAACTTTAGCAGCCCTAATACAGATTAATCTAAATGTAATTTATATAGATAAATAAATGTGGAAGAATGAAGAATGTATGCAAGTTGTTTATATTATATAACCATTGGTATTTCATTGAAAAGAAATCCATGATCAGGTTTCTTTTTAAGTGGTTTTATTTCATTTTAAGATATAAAATGCTGTGTCACAGCAGTCAAATCTTTCTATATTACATGTTCAACCCTTAATGTCATTCATGTTAACAGGTTAATAGATGTTTTATCCAGAAATGAGTTTTGAAATGCTTAATAAATGCATTACACTGTAACTAAACTCATTCGATTTTAGTACTACTGTAGATTTAGTCAACTAGAATCTTCTGATATTTAGTCGACTAAAACTAGACTAAAATTAAAACAATTCAGATGACTAAAATATGATTAAAACTAAATAGCATTTTCATTAAAAGGCTATGACTAAAACTGAATCAAAATTTGCTGCATATGCTTTTTTGCCATATTGTTCATCTCTAGTAAGAAGGAGAAAAAAAAGAAAAGGCTCTTTTTGACAAGTGTCTCTTGTGTGTGTGTTTGTGGAGAGCAGTGCTGTGCTGGCTTTGACGTGAGCCCCTCTAATACTGTGAAAGGACAGAAGACCGTGGAAGATGTCGCCAATGAGGCTGTAAACTTACTTTGGAACCTCTGGTAAGATTGAGCTGAAGTCAGATGTTTACATACACCTTGCAGAATCTGCAAAATGATAATTATTTGACTAAAATAAGACAATTATACAAAATGCATGTTATTTTTTATTTAGTACTGACCTGAATAAGATATTTCACATAAAAGACGTTTATGACATATAGTCCACAAGAGAAAATAATGAGTTCACAAGTTCCTTGTTTGTCTTTAAACTGCCCGCTGTTCTTCCACAATTTCTTTGGTTTTTCAGCATTTGTGTATTTGAACCCTTTCCAACAATGACTGTATGATTTTGAGATCCATCTTTTCACAACTGAGGGACTCACATGCAACTATTACAGAAGTTTCAAACACACACTGATGCTTCAGAAGGAAAAACGATGCATTACGAGCCAGGGGTGTAAACTTTTGAACAGAATAAGGATGTAAGATTGAGCTCAAATTGATTTCTGGGTCTTAAGCATGGGTTACCACGCTCGGTCCTGGAGGGCCGGTGTCCCTGCAGAGTTTAGCTCCAACCCTAATCAAACACACCTGAACCAGCTAATCAAGGTCTTAATAGGTATACTTGAAACTTCCAGGCAGCTGTGTTGAGGCAAGTTGGAGCTAAACTCTGCAGGACACCGGCCCTCCAGGATCAAGTTTGGTCACCTCTGGTCTTAAGGAAACACAGTTGCGTTCAAGACCGATTGACGTTTACACCTAACAAGTGTATTAACAAATGTCTTAAATGCCTTTTGAGTTTCATAAGTGTTTCCTTTGACCACTTGTCAGCACATCATCATGCTTTATATGTGTCACTAGTTTGCAGGCTAAAGATTAGGCCAAAATTTGAGACTAATCAGTTGTTTGATCAGTTATGACTTTAAAAGCAAAGTCACTAAGCATTTAGTAGGGATGGGCATTTTAAGCAAAAATACTATTCGATAATCGCAGGGTATTATTCCATTATTATTCGAAAATCCCACCCCTCCCGCGCATGCACGCCCATACACACCCATAAACAGAGAGAGGACACGAGACCATTAAAGCTTTCAATATGTATGAAAACAAACTGTTTAATTCATTCGAGAATCTGTCTTAACATTAGCCATTTAATGGTTGTAATGTATGATTGCTGAAATATTAATATAATAAACATAAACGAATTATGGCACTTATTAACGTAACAGTCCATCGATTACCATTCAGCTGCTCATATGCCTAAGCCGTTTCTGAGAGAACAAAATCTTCACTTTCTTATAAACTAAACAGCACTAAGAAAACTAGGAAAAGCCACTGAAAACAATTTTCATATAGGTAATAAATTGCTTGCCCCTCACAGCGAGCAGTAGGGATGTGACTGTGAGGAAATGTTCCCACCGGTCACCGTGTGACAACACAGGTAATACCGGTAACACCGAGGGGAAATGTTGGGGGATAGTTCGTTAGAGTTTTCCCTCATTCCCACGCTTTTCTTAGCTTTTAAATAGCCCGTGAGCATTTTACTTTTACTTTCGATTTTGCGCCAATTCGGCGTCAATTCATTGAATGGACATCAACAAAACAGAACGACAAAATTATTCAAAAAGACTTAGTCTATATTAAACACAGAATTATTAATTTATTAACAAAAATAAAATAACTGTTACATAACTTCCACAAAATTGAATTATAAAAAAATAGGTGTTCTGAAAATCATGTCTGCATTTTCAGTATTTGGTTCGGTGGAACCAAATAAATAAACGAATGTTCTTCCAATGAGCTTCCAAAATCACCTTTTAGATAAACGGCAGCAGTCAATTTATTTTTAAAACAGACAGTTTTGCATTTCGGTTAAAAACGAAATCTTTTGCCAACATCTTCTCACCTCACACTCCTCTGATAAATGAAATCAGACTCCTGCCTTGGATGCGACTGTTACGTTGAGATGCCGCGTTCAGTTCTTAATTGTACGTTTTGTTTTCTAACTGAACTAAATGATTTGTATAACTAAAAATAAAATAATCAAAACTACTTGGTGGGCAAGTGACAGCAGGAAGCATTTCAGAACGACTAAAACAACATTTCTGATGCTGTGCAACAAGATGGGTCCGCTGGTTAGTCAAGTTATCCCGTTCCATCGTGCAAAGTCACATGCCTTTTTTAAAGCGCAATTTACTCTGTTAAAGATTTCTTATTGTAGTTTATGCCCATTTTTTCTTATCGGACAAAAAGTTTATCCTACTTAATTGTGCACATGTTTTATGCGCATTTTTTCAATTCATGCGCATCTTCACGTTTCCATTCAGAGTTTTTTTTTTTATGCGATATTCCGGCCGCAGAGAACACCCTTTGCATTGCAGTGGTTCAACTATGATAAACAAGGCTCGCAGAGTTTGCACTGCACTTCATTCTTATTCATTTTATTTGAATTAGAAATCTTGTTCTTCTGTTGTCCTTAAAAGCTTTGAAGTGCGTTATTGGCGGCGCCACCCTCTGGCGCATCATCACCGAAAACTTGGGGAATTTAATAATCGCACAACCTATTCGATATTCGGTAATTAAATCAACTAATCGAATATTCGAAAATCGTGACCCATCCCTAGCATTTAGTGATAGCGTTTTTAAGTACCTGGGATATACTTACAATATGTGAACAGTCAAAATGTCTTCAATAAGATGACATGGTTGCAGTTTTGAATGATCTGTGAATTTTTGTCTGTTTTCTTTGTGGATGTGTAGTGAGAGCAGCAGCACAGCTGTGTCAGTGTTTAACAAGGCTGGACTTCTAGATGTTCTTCTACACTGTCTACAGAGACACCCCCAGAATATGGAACTGGCAATATCAGCAGGTGACACCAGTTACTGACACACACACACATATATACCACTATCATTCAAAAGTTTTAAAGATTTTCCCGGAAGGAAATACTTATTCAACAAGAGATACATTTACAATAGCCCCGTTTCCACCGCAGGAACTTTCTCCAGGAACTAGGAACCAGGATCTAAATAAAGTTCAGGGTATAAATTTGCCCCTCAGAAAGTCCCTGCTCACTAGGTAGTGCATTTTCAAAGGTCCGGATCTGGAACTTTGGGCGCTGCCGCTGAACATTCTGATTGGTTGGGTTCACGTAGCAATGTATTCCAACCACAATTTATTCGCAAAATCTAAATATTATTATTATTATTATTATTGTGTAATGAAATTAAGTTTTAAGAGTATTTCAGGCAGGTATGTACGTGTTTGAAACTCAAATTTGCATTTAATTTATAAAGACAGCGCCTATTTGAAATTGTGCCTCACCGATTTTGAAGATGTGAGCTCCATGCGATTACCGGGTGCTCAGTGCTCATGTATCCCACCGAGAGTGCCTCATGTTGGCTATCAATGATAATAAGAAATGTTTCTTTAGCACCAAATCAGCATATTACACTGATTTCTGAAGGATCATGTGACACTGAAGACTGGAGTAATGATGCTGAAAATTTGGTTTTGCTCCTACAGGAATAAATTACATTTCAAAGTATTTTTAAATATAGAACCGTTATTTTCAATTGTTAGGACATTTTGTTTTTAATATTTTTGTATTTTGTAATGAACAAATGCAGCCTTGGTTAGTATATGAGACTTCTTTCAAAAACATAAACCCCTCTCAGATTATTTATTCCTCTCAAATACACACAGAGATATTTATTTACAGAGTTTCATTCTCAGTTTTCATTCTCACACTGCTTTATTTGGGCACTGTACACTGTGTAGTAGTAATTGCTGTTGTTTGTGTTTGTTTTTTTTCTGTGTAGCCCACTGCTTGCACACAGTAACAGAAGAGAATACAGAGCTGGTGCGCAGTGTGAATGCAGCGGTGTTTGGGGTCTTGGAAAACATTCTGTCCTCCACACACACCAGTATGGAATACACTCTCCTGCGAACACTGGCTGCAGGTAAAAAAAAACAAACAAAAAAAACACATGACCCTGGATGTGTAGTAATTGTATTTACTACATCCACTAGTTGAGTTGATATAGTGCTAGAAATTAGTGAGTGAATTTATAATTTATAGAGGAATGTTGCTTTGCAAACGGGTGGTAGAGACTTATTGAATAGTTGAATTAAAGCTAATAAATGTTTTATGTTGTTAATAGTTGTTCACTTTTTCTCTGTCCTTCAGGCTCTTTATGGAATCTGAAAAGCAGTCTGTCTTCAGCACAGCAGTCTCAGACACTGACTGCGCTGGCCACCACTCTCTCACACAGCCTCAGTCTGGACGCCGGAGAGCTCATCCCAGAGCTGTGGCGTGCTGAATCTGCCCGTCTATCTAAAGAAACAACATCTGCAGCAGAGTCAGATCATACAGATGAGCAGCCTGCAGGTCACGAGGCCGAAGAGATGGAAGAGGATGTGAGAGATGAGAAGATAAATGGAAAAAAAACTAATGGAAAAATGTCAAAGGCAAAAAATGACATCTCAGATCTGTTGCCTGTAAGTTAAAAGCTGCTCTGTCTGATATTGTTTTAGGTGGAAAAATAGGATAAGGTTTGCATATTTCGAATTTGTGAATATTTATGTTTAAAGGTATAATTCAGCTAAAAAATGCATTAAAAAACATTTTTTGAGCACCATTGAAGTCCACTTTATGGAGAAAAATCCTGTAATGTATTCCTCAAAAAACTTAATTTCTTTGCGACTAAAGAAAGAAAAAGATTAACATCTGGGATGAGATGGGGGCGAGTAAAATCAGGAAAATTTTATTTTACAAGTGGAGTAATCTTTTAACATTCATATGGAGTGCATAGATGCATTCTTAAAGACTCTCTCCACTATGTTCCTCAACATGAAGTGCTATGGAACACCTCCTGCACTCTTTCTGCACTCTCTGTTTCCCCTTCAAACCGTGTCAACCCAAGTGATGGCACATCTGTCCCTCAGAGCCAGATGCTTCTCACTCTCTCTAAACACAAAATGACTGTCCCCACTTACATATGACTGTGCAGGGCTGCAGTATCCTCTCTGAGCTCCTGTCTAACCTACCCATAGGGTGTCCTGAATGTTATCCTCTTTGAAAGTTCAGGGTGAGATTTGATACAGAGCCTCATATTTGTGGCCCAGTTTACATCTGGAACCAAAGCAAACCATGTTTAAACTCTCTGTCCTTTCCATGTTGCTGTGAATGCTTTTAATTGTTTGATTTTCTGTTTCAACTTCAAGAAGTCAGTTAACAGTCTTCAGTTTAAGCATCACTGTATCTGTACTAAAATGACCCAAACAATTACTTCTGCGGTTTTGTTTTGTGTCTGTTTGTTTTAAGAGAGACAGACTGGAGTTGCGAGAGGCCAAAGCACTGCTGTCAGCACAGCAGACATCGCTGGAGATCATCGTCAACATGTGCTGCTCCGATGGTGAGTGAGTGTCTGTGTTTATAGCGAGTAGGTGCTTGAGGGAAGACAATTATAGGCAATCATCAGGATTTTTTGGGGGCTAATGTGCAAAATTAGAGGAATGATTTTTGAGTTTGTGTCAGAAGAGATGAGATAAGAGATAATGTGATGGGATATTGATTGTGTGTCTGTAGAGCCCTCAGATGATGAGTGGGAGGAGATGTCCAGCAGCGATGAGAGCGAGATGTGTGCTGATGGGATGTCAGACACTAATTCCAGCTTGTTTTCTCCTCTCTGTCTGTCTGCTGAACTTCACACAACCCTGCTCAACCACAACATACCTCAACAGGTATCACACATTATTATATAGTCAGCAAAACATCAGTGCCACAAGCTTTGTTTTAGTCTCATGTTACAGACCCTTCTGGTGCAGCGGGGAGAGCACAATTCTCACGTGCTGTACTCCAGGCCACTTTAGGATATTTGTGAAACAAGCTAAAATTGGAGTGTTATGGGCATATTTTGGCAGTTGAATGAGGACACTGGTTAGAACTTGTGAAGGATTTGCCTTGTGTTTGGAGATAAGAAGAGAGGGCATTGAAGTAGTCCATGACAAAAATGTGTTTGCTGGTGAAATAATGTTGAATTAGTAGATAGAAGAATATTGTAAAATGTAATTTATTCCTGTGATTTCAAAGCTGAATTTTTAGCATCATTACTCCAGTCACATGATCCTTCAGAAATCATTCTAATGTTCTTAATTTAATTATTTTTATAAATTTTATTATGTTGAAAACAGCTGAGTAGATATTTTTTTTTCAGGTTTCTTTGATGAATAGAAAGTTCAAAAGAACAGCATTTATCTGAAAAATAAATTTAAATGTTATATTATATAGGTCTTTATCATCATTTTGATCAATTTAAACCATTCTTGCTAAATAAAAGTATTAATTTCTATAACCCCCCCCCCCCAAATATATACTGACTCCAAGCTTTTGAATGGTATAGTGTGTAATGTTACAAAAGCTTTTCATTTTCAGATCAATGCTGATCTTTTGATCTTTCTATTCATCAAAGAATCCTGAAAAAATGTATTGATACTGATAATAATACTAATACTAATAATATAATACTAAAAAATGTTTCTTCAACAGCAAATCGGCATATTAGAATAGTAGTATAGAATAATAAAAATATTGCACAATATTACTGGTTTTGCTGTTTTTTGGATCAAATAAATGCAGGCTTGGTGAGCAAAAAAGACTTCTTTAAAAAACATTAAAAATCTTACTGTTCAAGAACTTCTGACTGGTAGTGTATATGAATGCTCTTGGTGAAAAATATAATGGACCTCAGAAAATTCATTAAAAATTACAATATGAAATAAAAAATGTCAAAAACACACTGTTTGTATAAAATACAAAGTGTTTTTTTTATAACATACTGTAACTGTGTCATAGTGAAGTGTGTGTACTGCATTCACTTGACTGATTGATTTCTTTCAGGTCTTAAAGAAAGCAGAGTTCCCCAGTGCTGCTGCCCGTGAGATCTGTAGCAAGGACCCTTGGAAAAACCTCTTGAAAAAGTAAGAAAAACATTCATGATGTTTGTAGTGTAACACAAAGTTGCAAAAACCCAAATCTTATTCTCTTGTGCTTTGCTTCTTCTAGGATGCACCGGGTGCAGTGTCGGGCACTGACGTGTCTCCATAATATCCTTTCCTCTATGGATACAGAATCTCTTGGTGGTGCTTCAGGTCTGCAGGACGTGGCTCAGCACCTTTCCTCACTGGTCTTCAGCTCAGCAGGTAGAGGTCTCACTATTGAATAGGCCTGAATAATTGCAAAATAATTGAGATTAGAGGTCGACCGATATTGGTTTTTACCGATACCGATAGGTAGGTTGGACCACACTTGCCGATACCGATTAATTAACCGATAGTTTTTGAAAATGGATACTGAAAGGCAACTAAAATAGTGCTCTACTATTTTTTAAAAAGTACTAAACCATACTTTGTAAATAAATAAAAATATTAATATTAATTATATATTGATCATTAAAGTTATTTCATAATTCATTAATGTTAACAAAACAAAATAAACTTCAAAATTTTACAATATATAAGTAAATGTTGAAATTAACACACACTAAAAAGGAACAACACTTCTATTCTACAGCTTTCATCAAATTTAGTTGACAAATGGGCTCATTGTAAAGGGGTGGGAATCTTTACATTTTAACACTATGTAAAATTGCAGTTTGAATGCTTGTTGTTTATATTTGGAATATCTGTATGTCAGTACCTCCACCTTAATATTAAGATTCAATTTAATTACAGTTTATATCAAATTTATTTCGTGCTAAATTTACTTTATTTCTTAAACAGGCTTAAATGAATGCACAGATCTATTTCGATATATCAGATGTTTTGTCCTGCTCTGAAAACATAACTGACGGTGTGTTCTTTACATCAGTTTCGTATAAAAGTATTAGAAAATGCAAGTGCATTTAACTGCATCCACAATCAAGCTTTTTAGGACGAACAAACACAAAGCGAAAGTGAAAGTCTGTCAGTGCGCGAGTTTAGTGCATCTAAAAGTACTGCATTCCAAACAAGAAATGCGCGAGTGTCTCATAGTGCAAATTCTGTGCAATGAAGCCCGCCGCGTCTCTAGCCCGCACATGCCATATGTGGGGGAAAACACAAGCTCATTGAAGAGAGAATTGCGTATCCATTTTTCACCCACCCTTAATGAAACCGGGCAAAAGTGCAGCGCTGCGCTGCGCGGACAACTCACAGGTATCTCACACACACACACACACACACACACAGGACGCGTCGCGTGTAGTTCAAGGTGAAGTCTAAAACAGTTTATATAATCACCAAACGTGCAAATGTTTACTTAAAGAATGATCAAAAAAGCGGCAAATATTAATTTAAAAAAGAGATCAAAAGAAAAGAGAAAGAGCGATCTATATTGTTGTAGCCATTTAAGATATTTTTTTTTTCTGTTTTACATTGTTTAAATATTATTTGTTTGTGTTTTGTTTCAATTCCATCTGTTTATTAAGAAAGAAGTTTTTAATTTGTAAATGTCATAAAGGACGCGGTATGAATTGACGGCAATACGCCGGGAGAATTAAAGGTTTAGACAATTTTTTGCCCACTTCATACGATTTTATTTGTGGAAAATCCCTTCTTAAACGAATTTCGTTTTGTATCATTTTTATCTTAATTTTTAATACATATTTTTGTTGATCAGTTATTAAATTCAAATAAGAACAAGGAAAACTGTCATTGTGAAATAAAGTGCGTAACTACTATGCTTCCGCAGCCTGAAGAAAAGGCTCAAACAAAAATTATAGCTCTATATGAAGCATGCAGACTTTATTACATCTACAGAAATACAAATGTTTCTCTTAAATGCACAATACTCAATCTTCCAGCCCAGGGTCAAGTCTTTATGAACATTAACAAAGATTTGGGACAGATGATGAAATGTAAAACTATGAATGGCGCGCTGTGGCGCAGCAGGATTTCTGTTGGCTAAATGAACAGTTTGCTTTCTCACGTGACGTCTTTAAATCTGCAACTTTGCTGGCTAACAATATGACCAGCTTGAAATAAACCAATGCAAATATATGGTAACAATCCTGACATTAAGCATTGGTGTCGACTTAACCTCTCCTACTATGACAGCGGAGTGTGAGCCGCTTCAGCAAAGAACGCAACCCGGAAAAACTATCGGCAAGGATTTTTGCCGATAACCGATAGTTCCGCCAATCAACTATCGGTGCCGATTAATCGGCAAAACCGATACATCGGTCGACCTCTAATTGAGAGGAAATGCATATTGTGCCACATTTCTTTTTGTAGTGATGCGTCCACTTTGTCCAGTGTTACAATTCCAGCACATTCTTTTCCTTACATCAACAGGCATTTTATCATTAATAAATATATAAAATTGTGAATATATAAAACTATCTCAAAAGAAATTATACCAAAATAAGCGAGCAATGCAACATGATTCTTAATTATTTTATTTATAAATTATTTTATTTTTTATGTTAGGTATTGATGAGACTTTTAGGAATTCTCATCATTTTATGTGTTTTTCCACTTCAGGTATAAAAGTGTAATATCTTCTATGATTGTACATTAATTTCTAGAGGCATTAAAGGATGAGGAGTTCCTGGAGGCTGTGACCAGTGCTCTGCGCTCTCTGCTGCAGATCATGGCTACCAAAAACATCTCTCAGGTGAGAACCACAGTCATTTTTTGTTTCTATACTTTAGTGATACATTATTTCAAGCTCTACTTGGTATATTTAACTGTATGTGTTTTTTTGTGCTGCATCCTGCAGTGTATGACTCCACTCCAGCTAATGAGTTTTTGTGAGGCTGCCACCAGCTGTGAGCTGGTCAGTGTGAGAGTTAATGCTCTGGCCATTCTCGGTATCACAGGAAGCTCTCTTGCCAAAGAAAAAAACACAGAAGAAACTCTACAGGTAATACTGACTGTGGCACTATATTTATTTTGCCACAGAAAATTAATATAACATTCAAAACTTATCACCCTATTTTACGTCATATAGAATGGACAAATTAATTTGATGTGTATGTTTATATATAGTTATAAAATAAATTAGTCATAAATTAGTTATACATTTTAAAAAAATGCTATTTAAAATAAATGTTTGCTATTTAAATATATTTTAAAATGTAATTTATTCCTGTGATCAAAGCTACATTTTCAGCGTCATTACTCCAGTCGTCAGTGTTCCTTCAGAAATCATTCTAATATTCTGATTTACTGCTCAAGAATTTTTTTTATTATTATTATATTTATAACAGAGTACATTTTTTCGGCATTATCTAATGAACAGAAAGATCCAAAGATCAGCATTTATCTGAAATAAAAAGCTTTTTTTGGGAAAGAAATGATAGAAATTAATACTTTTATTTAGCAAGGATGCTTTAAATTGATCAAAAGTGATAATAAAGACATTCATAATGTACAAATGAATTATATTTCAGATAAATGCTATTTTTCTGAACTTTCTATTCATCAAAGAATCCAGAAAAAAATTTACACAGCTATTTTCAACATAATAATAAATATTTTTGAGCAGAAAATCAGAATATTAGAATGATATCTGAGGGTTCATGGGACTGGATCAATGCTAAAAATTCAGCTTTGAAATCACATTAATTACATTTTAAAATATATTCAAATATTTCAAAATTGTACTGTTTTTTTGCTGTACTTTGGATCAAATAAATGCAGGCTTTGTGAGAAAAAAAAGACTTGTTTAAAAACGTTATAAATCTTACAGTTCAAAAACTTTTGACTGGAAGCATATATATATACATATGGCCAGTTGTTCAGCTAACTTAAATTCTTTTTTCAGTTGATTGGAAATGCATTACTGAATGTCGCAATGAAGGACTCAAACCTGGTGGTGTGTGGAGAAGCACTGGATGCCCTCTTCGATGTGTTTGCGGATGGCGATGAAGCAGAGAAAGCTGGAAAAAATATTAACCTGCTTTCATCTCTCAAAGCCCTTCAGCCAGGATTCAGGGCTAAGGTTAGTTTAAAGCCAACATAGAAATATCACCACAGAAACAAGTGCACTCATGCATCACATTCACACACCCGAACAGTAATATTAAAATCAGACACTCAAATGCTAAATCTCACACCTCCAAATGCATGTTCAGGCTTGAGCTCAAGGTTCAAACGCAACATTTTTCGTCTCTGTGATAGAGATCTGTTGCATAAGCACCGTCTCACTGTCCAAAGAAAAGGGCACTCAAATCCAGCTGAACAAATCTGTTTTGGTTGGCTAATCTAAAATGTTCCACTTTAAAACTGCAAAGGACTTTTTCAGCTGCTCACAGATGATTATTCACAGCACAGCCATTGCTAGGTCTCTGTATTCTAGTATGTTCTTAGGCCTTTAGATGGCAGGCTTTTCACAGTTTGGCCTTTTGTTCCCTCACAGCTGCGAAAAGAAGGCAGAGGAAAATACAGCCCTGATCAGCTTTGTGTTTTGGACAACATAAGGATCAACCTGAAGAGATTCATCAGCTACTTGGAGGGCCTGCAGAGAAAATGAGATTTCAGAGATCAGTGCATAATTCTCTGTAAACATCTCACCTTGTTTTATTTAGCATTTTCTGTCCATACTCCTCTGTGGTTTTCTTTTGGTTTTATTGTAATGTGAGAGTGTTTATGTGAGGAAATTAAGATAAAAAATAATGTTTGTAAAACCAAACATATATAAGTGCTTTAATTAAAGCATAAAATATCATAATGGTCTCTTGTTGTTGTTAAGTATTAGGATTCAATAATAGTGTTTGACTATATATATATATATATATATATATATATATATATGTATATATATATATATACACTCCATTTGTGACCCTAGACCACAAAACCAGTCTTAAGTCCAGGGGTGATAGCGTTCCGGCACCACGCCGGATTTCCGGCGTACTGTGGCTGCGGAAAAAAAAAATCAGGTTCGCGGATATTGAGCTGTCATTTCTCTAGATCCGAGATGCGCAGGTCAGAGAGTAGCTTTAACGCTCAACGACTCAAACAATACACATACTAGCCAATGAGCCAATTAGAAGTAGGGAAAGGGCGGGCCTTGTGTCTTTGTCAAATAGATTGATACAGGTTAAAGGGATAGTTCACCCAAAAATGAAAATTTGATGTTTATCTGCTTACCCCCAATGCATCCAAGATGTAGGTTACTTTGTTTCCTCATAAAAACACAAACGAAGATTTTTAACGAAAACCGGTGCAGTCTGCCAGCCTTATCATTGACCTGGATGGGCACCAGACCTTTAAAAGTAAACAAAAACATGCACAGACAAATCCAAATTACACCCCGCGGCTCGTGATGATACATTGATGTCTTAAGACACGAAACGATCGGTTTTTGTGAGAAACTGAACAGTATTTATATCATTTTTTACCTTTGATTCACAGCCACGTCCATCTGTCATGTGCACGAGTTTGGCATCAGTCACGTCAAATGAGCACGCGCTCTAGCGTAGAATACGCAAACGCCGGAAGCGATCTGTCGCATGTATACGACACTCATTGTTTACACAGTGCACAGACATTGTGTGTGTATAGCGGCTATTCAAAATGGTAATTACTTGCGCGTATCCTGATTGTTTAAACCGATTTAAAGCTAAAAGATTACGTTAGTTTGCGCAAACTCATCCGGGACTTTTCACTGATTTCCCCTTACGACGTTTGCGTATTCTACGCCAGAGCGCGTGCTACTGTGACGTGACCATGGACGTGACTGATGCACATGACAGATGGACGTGGCTGTGTATCTAAGGTAAAAAATGATATAAATACTGTTCAGTTTCTCACAAAAACCGATCGTTTCGTGTCTTAGGACATCAATGTATCATCACAAGCCATAGGGTGTAATTTGGATTTGTCTGTGCATGTTTTTGTTTACTTTTAAAGGTCTGGTGCCCATCCACTACCATGATAAGGCTGGCAGACTGCACCGGTTTTCGTTAAAAATCTTCGTTTGTGTTTTTCTGAGGAAACAAAGTAACCTACATCTTGGATGCATTGGGGGTAAGCAGATAAACATCAAATTTTCGTTTTTGGGTGAACTATCCCTTTAAGGCAATGCTCCATGCGCGAAGGTGTTTTTAGCTCCCATACTGTACTAATGTGTGTCTCATACTGGCAACTCAAACCGTAAGTCATGGCTATGTTTATGTAGCCAGGGGAAGACATTAAAGATAACGATGAAGGCATCAAGAATAAATGGCGCTGGGCTTGGATTGAGGATGTGGTTAGCGACGGAAAGCCCTTTGGAAGCTGGTGTCAAAAGCTCCGGCAACCAGGAGCATACTATTGCGCAAGGAAACTGATTTGAAAAAGCCTTACGGAACATTTAAATCTGTATTTGCACTGCCGCGGACAGAGAGCGCAGCCATCATGTTTATGTAAAAAACAGCTTCACAAACAGTCTTTTCAAATACAGCCATTCATATTATCACAGCAATTAAAGATCATAGTTTGGATATAAACATTGATGTCTATGGTAGAGGTCAAAATAGAGCACGTCTTTTGAAAGTAATTGGCGCTTCAAGTAATGTTTGTGTCGATTGCATTGTTTCGCCACTAGATGGAAACAACTGTTAAAAAATGAATAGAGATTGATTCAAAAACGCAGATTCATCCAGTAATGTTTTTCAAAAGTCATTTATTTATTCAAACCACTTTTTTATAAATTGAATATTATAAATTGGTGTATTAAATATATTATTTTTGTAACATACAAATATTATGTATTAAATGATTAATAATTAATTTAAATGAATTAAACACTTTTAAATATACTGCAGAAATTGATATTTTGTCTCACATTATTTTGCTTAGTTTAGAATTGCAAGGAAATCGTGATCTGTTTGATCTCCAAAAAACTAAAACTAAAACTGAAACTAAACTATATAAAAACTAAATAGAAATGTGTTCACAAAATAGAAACTAAATTAAAACTAACAAAATTGTTAATGAAACTAATAAAAACTAAGCTAAATTTTATTGAAAATTTGAAAACTATATCAAAATAAAACGAATTTTAAAAAGCAAAATTAAATTAACCTTGTTTTGGACCAGAAACTACGTTCAGAAAGGAAGAAATAAAGGGAAGGAGAAATGTTTTTTGTTAATGCCATACTGTCTTTTACAGTATATTTATTTATTATGGTTTTTCAGTTGAATGGTGCATATTTTGCAATTAAATTTGTTAAAGAAAAATTAATGTGTGTACTTTTCATGTCCTTTAGTTAATCAATTCCTGTGTACTTTGGAGTACTATTATTGCCACTTATACTAACCTGTCTTGGTATGGCTGTAGCATTTACTTCCAGTGGTTGTACTAAGATGGGCTAATAATGTCAATCTAGGCACTGAACATATTGAGAAGAAAATGCTGTGTTTTCTTGAATAATACTGGGGGCATAATGCAAATATGAAAATATCTAAAAAGAGCCACTTGACAATAATGATGATCAGGGTTATACATTGGCTGTTTATATGTTTGGGCCCAGGGGCCAACAAGTTATGTGTTAAAAGTGTGTCGCATACATAGTACCCCCACCCCTACTCACCTCGGGGGCAAGGAAAAAAGTTCAGGCTCAGGAATTTTTTCCACTATCAGCCCTGTAAGTCGCACAGGTATATTTGTAGCAATAGCCAAAAATACATTGTATGGGTCAATTATAAATTTTTCTTTTATTCCAAAAATCATTAGAATATTAAGCAAAGTTCATGTTCCATGGAGATATTTTGTAAATTTTCTACTATGAATATATCATAACTTAATTGTTGATTAGTAATATGCATAGCTAAGAACTTTATTTGGACAGCTTTAAAGGCAATTTTCTCAATATTTTTGTTTTTTGCACCCTCAGATTCCAGATTTTCAAATAGTTCTCGTTGTATCTATTGTCCTATCCTAACAAACCATATATCAATGGAAATCTTATTTATTCTGCTTTCAGATGATGTATAATTCTCAATTATGACTGGTTTGTGGTCCAGGGTCACATTTGGCCATCAGGTTTTAGATTAAACTGAAAAGTGAGTTAAACAATGTCATCCAGTCACATAACAGATTCCCCTTGAATATTCTGGTTTTTAGGCATCTGGTAAGACTTGTCCTTGTCCTCAGTGAGATCATCTATAAAATGATGATGGATCATTGCCCAGGGGTTTCTTTATAAACACTGCCATGTTGCTATGCTTTTCCTCTCATACCCGGCCCATAATAATGCAACAACAACAAAAGCCTTTGATTTTATGGCCCACAGCAGCAGTAGATTATCAGATTTTTATGAGTTGTATTAGATCCCTCATAAACCTGTCGACGGAGAAAGAAACTTTGACTTGTAGATGTTACGTTAACTTTTTGATAACTTAATATACGTCATTAGCATGCTTAGATTTATTCCCAATTGAAAAAAGAAAGATTTTTTTTAAAATAAATTACATTTTAAGATTTCTTAACAATATTTGATCATCATCAAATTTATTTAAAAAAAAAAATTCTATCTGTCTGTCTATAGAGAGAGAGATAGACAGTAAGGTATTTAATGTTTTTAAAGAAGTCTCTTCTGCTCACCAAGCCTGCATTTATTTGATCCAAAGTACAGAAAAAGTACATTTTTAAAATATTTTTTACTATTTACAATAACTGTTTTCTATTTGAATATATTTAAATATGTAATTTGTTTATGTGATTTCAATTTTTTGAGCATTCTTACTCAAGTCACATGATCCTTCAGAAATCATTGTAATATGATTTCTTGCTCAAAACATTTACACTTTTGAATGGTATAGTGTATAATGTTACAAAAGCTTTTTATTTAAGAGTTTCCCTGATGAAAGAAGACATGCAGATTTGGAACGACATGAATTCTGAAAGAATTGTATTTTTAATTTTGTTTTTACATCACTGTTTCTTTAAGTGGTAAAAAGAAACTATAGTCGTACCTGTCCCACAGTAATAATACTGTTGTTTATATTCTATTCGCGGACTCCTTTTCCCAGTAATCTAATTTCTGTCACTGCATTACAAAATAATCCAATTAGAAGATAACGCCGAGAGACCCCATGAACTAGATATACAACTCATTGGATTAGCGCCACCTTTTACTGGGCTAACATGACACGAACGAGAGGTTCATATTACTACAATGTATCAAATCCGCTGTTGTTGTTACGTAACAGAAACTGTAAAGTGCTCTCTTGCGTAACACTCGTAGTCCGCGCGCTCCCGCTGCTGCGCGCTCGCGCCTGCCCGAGCATGCGCAGTCGAGCTGTGGTCTGTCCGCCATTGAGATACACGATCTCAGATAGAAACAGAGGCAGTGACACAGAGACGACACTCACGTTTCTCCATTCCTCGTGCTCTGAAGTTTGACGGTTACCGTTTTTTTTTTAAACAACGTCTTTTTACAGTCAGTTTACAGTAGTGTTTTTTTTTGTCCCGAGATACGTTGATGGACCCGCACAGGATATTTTAGTAGCTGTCCAGGGCGAGCGTGTGTTCCCGTTAGTGGGTTAAGCGAACCGAGCCTGGCTCTGCTCTGGGGGCAAGAGTGCCTACAGCAGCTTAGCGTTTGATGGATCCTAGAATCGCCTGGTTTCAGCCAGAACAGCGCGGACCTGCCAACAACCTGTGGATGCACATCTGGGAAACGACACAGACTCTGGGAAACCTCTACTTCAACAACAACTGCAACACAGCCAGCGCCAAACTGACGAGTAGCAGTAGCAACAGCGGCGGCGGTGACGGTGCGTCGAGCAACGCGGCCGACAGCAGCGGCAAGCCCAAGGATCAGCAGGGGATGTCTGGATCCAAACCCGATAGTGAGGTGTCCGAACAACAAGACTTTATCCCTCTGGAAGCCAATAACAACAATAACAGCAGCGGTAGGGTAGGCAGGGGTGTCGGCGGAGGGGGGCAAGTGGGTGGCAGTAGGGTCGCAGGAGTGGGAACGGAGTTGCCAAGCAAGAGAAAAAGAGACAACAAGGCGAGCACCTTTGGCTTTAACAGGAGTCTCCTGCTGACAGATGGGGCGGAGGACATTTACACGGGCACCCCGTGGAAGACCAGAAACTACTCGGAGGGCATTGTGGGGTGAGTGCAGAAAAGAACTTTATGTGTGTGGGTGTATATAGTGATAACCTCGGTGCAGGGCCCGGTTTGTTTGCTCCGTTTCAGGAGCTGGCCTACGCGTTGACACTAAACTGAGGGCTGTTCAGTACGTGTTTTACATGTCATGACCTGAAAAAGCAGCTCTGTGTTGGACCTGCGACCGTCCATTCACTAAAATAGCTATTAGGTTCTCGCTGGTTTACCAGTGGTTTGACATTCGAGACGTTTCTTAACCATATTTGGCATGTCTGGAGTATCCTTGCAATCCTTTCATTTAAATGACCTGCGCTGGCTTGTCAGCTGCTACCCTGAAGTCTCTAGTGCCCGAATCCCAAAAATCACAAGTAGCACGAACTTTCTTAAACTCCACTAAGTCTTAAAGGGATAGTTCACCTCAAAACGAAATTCTTTAATCTTTTACTCCCCTGTCCTTTCAAACCTGTCTTTGAACATTAAAGAAGATAGATGACCCTGGACCACTAAAAGAGTCATAAATGTCTTTTTTTTTTAATTTGAGATTTAAACATCATCTGAAAGCTGAATAAATAACCTTTCTATTGATGTATGGTTTGTTAGGAGATTTGAAAATCTAGAATCTGAGGGTGCAAAAAATCCAAATATTAAGAAAATCACCTTTAAAGTTCTCCAAATGAAGTACTTATCAATGCATATAACTAATCAAAAATTAAGTTTTGAGATATTTATGGTAGGGAATATACAAAAATCTTCCTGTAACATGATCTTTACTTAATATCCTAATGATTTTTGGCATAAAAGAAAAATCAATCATTTTAATACAATGTATTGCTGGCTATTGCTACAAATATACCTGTGCGACTGGTTTTGTGGTCCAGGGTCACATATGTTGTAGAATGTTGGTTACTTAGACTGTGTGGACAAAAATTACTCTGAGGCATTTCTCAAAATGTTTTCTTTTATGTTTTCCAAAAGTAGTCTTACAGGTTCAGAATGACATGAGGGATAGCGAATAATGACGCCGTTTTCTTTTGAGGAAAACTCCTGTCACAAGCCAAACAATGTTTGGTTTCTGTTATAATAACGTGAATAACATGTGAGAAAATACCGTTGCTTTGTACCAAGCTTTACACCAAGTTTGAAGGATATCCCATGTTAAGTTTTACAGTACTAACAGCTTTTTTTTAATGGAAACTAAATAAATGTTTTGAGGAAAAATCAATAGAACATTTCAAAATGATTAAAATGGAATCTAGAAATTGAAAGTTTATTTATTGGCCATTATAGATGATCACATATCTGAGTGGATCTTTTCCCTTGTGTGCATGAATTTATTCATTGAGACCAATCCCAGATAGAGATAGTACTGTATGTGTAATGCATTACAAAGAGTTTCTCTACTGTAGTTGCCGCCTCTATCAATCATTATCTTCCTCCCAGTCACTCAGTCAGTCAATAATCTACACCTTGCACTTCATACTTAGGTCATAAGTAACAATGACATAGACTTCTATGAAGACTTTTAGTTTTATTGCAGTCATACTCATTGTGCGTAGTTTTTTCTGATATGAATGAAACTGCTTGAAAGCAATCGCTCACCAGAAAAATGTTTATTTACCCTGAGGTCATTCAAAACTTTTGTTTTTTAAAGATAAACAAAAATAAATGACAGAATTAAATGCGTTAAAGGAAAACAAACCAGCAGCATTCTCAAACCACAACTTTCCATGAACCAAGAGAGGTTCGATTAGGTTTTAATGGCTGTAATTTATTAAGGGCATTAAATGTCCATAAGTACATCTTTCAGTGTGCCAGAGAGGTCAGTCGTCAAACTGTATCAGCTTTTGAATAAAGTAGGGATGCACATTATTTATCGGACAGATAAATTATCGACCGATATGGGTAAAAATTACGTCATTTTTATTGCTCCGATAAATAAATGAAATCCGATCCGATAAAGTACTCTTGCTGGTAAATCAATCAATCAGTCTGGTTTATCTGAGATTCATCTGCTTTCCGAGTGCAAGTGACTGCAGCTGTAAACGGCAGTGACTCTCGGACTTTGTCGCGTGTAATACGTCATCATCTGTGTCGTCATCATCGTCTTCGCCGGTCTGGAAGTTTTTCGCGGTGACAGAGGAGGACGATGCTATTGCTATTTGCAACACATGTTTAGCAAGGATTCTGAGAGGAGGTAAAAAGCCGTCAAGTTTTAACACAACAAATCTCACTTCAGAGGTCGTCATCGCGGTGAATCTGTTTTAGGGGCCGTTCACATGTCGCGTCTAAAAACGCGTGGAAAACGCTGAAGCGCCGCCTTCTCTCTTTCCAAACCGCTCTGTAGCCTGCTCTGCTGTGGCGTCTGCCGTTGCTAAGCAACCATGACCTGCGCTCTCCATAAAGACGCGGAGGTTTCAGCAAAGGATAAATGGATTTTCAGCATTAAAAATCGCTTGCAGTAGCTCTGTTATTAAATTTATTTAAAAATGGTTATTCCTGTACAGCTTTGATAATCTGTTTCTCCACCTTGGCAGTGCTTTCAATGTTATTAAGGGAAAGGATGAAGCTGATTGGTTGGTTCATGTCACATGACCTGCGTTGGGCTTGCGGCATTCTGAAAAGTTGATGTTTTTATCTCGATTCTGATGTTTTATTCCCCGCCTTGTACGATTTGGTTGCTGCACACATTCATAATATGATCAATAAGAAGCTTTAACGGACATTTGGACATCTGACGTTACTCCATGATGCACTTTTCATTTTTTCCAGGTTGAAGAGTCAGGACTGATGTTTGCTATGATTGTTAGACCCAGATATATACAGTAATATACATTTCATTAGTTTATCTCAGATTTTGTATTCACCTGGGTGCACAAAATTATCATATAAAAATATGAAGGTATCGGTATCGGCCACAAGAAGGACTTAATTATCGGCTATCGGTAAAAAATTTTCATATCGTGCATCCCTAGAATAAAGCATGTAGTTCTAGATTGTGGATTGTGTAGTGGTGTGATTATAGAACTGGGTGTAATGGGTGTGGTGATGGTGCTGGTGGTTTGGTAGGTTTTTAAAAGTGCAGATGGCCCTGCTTTGTAATATGTGCAGCAGCTTGTGGAGCCCAGAGCAAAGTACAGCTGGCAAGCCTTATCCTTATTTATAGTAATGTTAGCAAAGTGTTTGCATAAGAGCATTCCTTTGTGATTACTCTAATACTCTAGTCCTCACCTTTATGACCCCCCCCCCCTCACTGTTTTTCCTGTTTCTCGAATGAATGACTCCTGTCAGCTCCATCTTATAGATGTATGGTGAAATGTACAGATTAAGCCCAGATTGGCTCTCGCTTTGTATTCAGAGAGCATGCCTTAAAGATTTGAATCTTGTTCTGGGATCATTTGTTGTGGATTTTATGTCTGGCAGTCGAAAACCAGAATGTGAAATGTGCTTGCTTCCTACAGCACAAAATATTTCCAACCTACATCATAGAAATATTTGTGGATGTGTTAGTTGGAATCTAATTTCACACTATTTTTTCATTTATTCATTTTTGGTGTTTTGTTTTTAGGTGTGAGAAAAGGGACAGATGGTTTTATGGGTGTGTCTAAGTCTATGTGTGTGGAGAGATTTTTCTGTTTATATTTTCTGTGTGTTGACCAAGTTCCTTCCTTGTTCTACCCAAAACAAATGCTCCCCCTCCCAACTGACACATGATCGCAGTATCTGTGATGTCACAGTGCGTCCAGCCAGTCAGAGCAAGCTGAGATCCTTTCATCTGCCTGACAGCTATGGTGCAGTGAGAGGAGAGGGAAAATCCTCTCTCCACGCTCAGTTGTCCTGCTGCTGAATTTTTTATGTCGGGTCCTCTCAGTGTTTTTTTTTTAGGTGTAGGGTGAGTTCAGTACACCGGTCTCTTTTTGAAAAGCATCGAATCGATATAAATGATGTATTTTTAGACACAGACATCAATGTTCATTAGTATTCAGAAAGCGTTACTAAACAGATGGTGTCCTGAGTTCATGTCTTTGAATAGTTTTTGGTCATGCTGAAACTTTAAAGAATTGTAAATTAGTTCGTCTTCGCATAAAGATGATCACTGCATGCAATTCTCTGTCGAAATTCTAGTAGTTTGTTGTTGTGTTCATTACATAAGATTAATCAAGGTTTCTTCTGGTCTGGCTGCTGCTTTTCTCATTATAGCTCTTGAGTTCAGCCTATATTCATCGATCACTGTCATTAGGTTAACCAGTTGCCATGGGACATGAGGGAGGTATTGCAAGTTGGTGGAAGGGGGCGTAATGTAATAGAAAAGCAGCCTTTGGTGCCAGCACATGGGGCTTCCCTGAGAGGCTCCCATGCAGGCACTACAAAAGATATGTGATTTTCAACTTGAATTTGACTGATTTTGTCACTAGGAGCAGGATTTGGAGATGTAGTGTGCTCTGAGCCATGTGCTAGAGCTGTGACTGTCCCAGACACCCTCGCACACATTACAGCACTCAGAAAGAACTCATCTTCGTCACAAGGGCACTTTCCCAGGCTGGACGCCATGAACAGGATGATGTCAGAATGTGTTACTCATGTTGCTTCTTTTTTTTTTTTTTTTTTTTTTAATCAGTGGCAGAATGTTCGAAATATGCATTTGATTTGAAACCAAAAAATGGTTGGATTTAGTTCCCTGGAAAATTAAGTGTTTTTTATTTAGGTATTTTTAAAAAAAGTTGTAGTGTTTTTTTTTAAACCAGAACTGTTTGGTCACCAGTATTCTTTAAACAATCGTTTTTTTCTGTGAAAGAGAAGTCATAAAGAGGGTGAATAAATAGTTACAGAATTTATATTTTGGAACAACTACACTTCTGCAGCATGGCAAGGCATGATCAATGAAGGTGTCTGTTTAAACACTACAAATAATTTACAAGTCAGTGGCTCCATAAATTATGTAAAATCTTGCCAGAAACCGAAAAACAGCTACAATGAAATGTGCCTCACATTGAAGGACCCTCTTAAAATGTATTATAGAAAATATGGATTGTAGACAAACCTGTTTTGGCATTATTTGGCTTAATATGCCGCCAGCAAATTTAGAACATTGTAACTCTGAGTTTGCAGCAGATGCAAGGTTTGTTACCGATTGTAGAAAATATACATTACCAGTCAAAAGTAAGATTTGTAATCTTTTCTTCTGTCTCTTCTGCTCACCAAGACTGCATTTATTTGATCCAAAGTACAGCAAAAACTGTACAATTTTTAAATATTTTTTATTATTTAAAATAACTGTTTTCTATTTAAATATATTTTAAAATGTAATTTATTCCTGTGATCAGAGTTAAATGTTCAGCATCTTTACTCCAGTCTTCAGTGTCACATGATTCTTCGTTTAAAACGGTTAAGTACATTTTGTCTTTCAGGATTCTTTTGATGATAAAGACACTTATAATGTTACAAAAAATTTCTATTTCAGTTAAATGCTGTTCTTTTGAAATTCCTATTCATCAAAGAAACCTGAAAAATTCTGCTCAGCTGTTTTCAACATAATAATAATACATTTGTTTTGAGCAGCAAAATAGAATTATTAGAATGATTTCTTAAGGATCATGTGACTGGAATAATGACGCTAAAAATGCAGCTTTGAAATCACAGGAATAAATTACATTTTAAAATATATTCAAATAGAAAACAGTTATTTTAAATAGTAAAAATGTTTCAAAATTGTACTGTTTTTGCAGTACTTTAGATCAAATACAAGCAGGCTTGGTGAACAGAGGAGACTTTAAACATTAAAAAAAACATTAAAAATCTTACTGTTCAAACACTTTTGACTGGTGGTACATTATTCATAATAAAAGCATATTTATCACCAAGAGTATACATTTATCATAATGTCTTGAAAAAAACTATTAAAATGTAATCAGTCTTTTAAAATGTAATAATTAAAATCAGTTTACAACAAAATATTGCATTTTTAGTTAGTCAACTGTATAAATTAATGAAAAATAACCTGCTTGTATAATATTCCTTAAAAAATAATATTGTCACTTTGAGAACTGCATTTTAGAGCCGCTTTTCCACCATCGTGCCGAACCGTTCTTAGAACGGTCGGGTACAGTTCCAGTTGTGTTTCCACCTGAGCCTGGTACGGCACGGAACGATTACAAACCGTTCTCGGCCCGGAATTCTCGGCACGGTTAGACAACTGTGCTGAACCGGGCTGATAAAATGCGTTTGCATGGCGTCGCCACTCTGTTGCCTGGCTACCAGTTTCTCTATGGCAAAGCGGGAGCGCAGTAAACAGATACGGTAAATATAAATACAAATGGCTGAGACACTTTGGTCTGTGGATGAAACATTTGCTCTAATATGATATTTAGCAAGAAAGAAAAATTCAACAACAGCTGGAGGGTGCAAAGAGAAACGAAAAAGTTTTTTTTTTTTTATTAGTGCAGTGTCTTGCAGAGAAGGGCATTAAGAAAAGTTTCAAAACAGTGCCGGGAAAAAAACAAACAAACTCAAACATACATATCAAGTCCAAAAGGAAAATAACAGTAGAAGCGCGGCTTGCATTACCAAGGCAACGACTGACGCATTTGTATTTACATTCCAAATAGTTCCGTTATCTGCACCGCAGTGGAAAATCAAACCGTATCCGTGCTGACTGGCCCGAATCGGCACGGAACAGAACGGTTACGCATTGAGAACGGTTCGGCCCGATAGTGGAAAAGCGGCTTTGTATGCTGTATCAATCAGTTTCATATTTCTTGAAGTTAAACCAGACTTTTATTTTGATGGGTTGTCAGGAAGGTTTTTTTCAGTTTAACTTTCAGTGTATTTGATGGTAGTATATCTGAAAATGAAACAGTGTAAAACTGGTGAAGTGACACTCAGAGCAGCTACGGCGATGAAGTTCATGTCCTCATATATTGAGGTCGTAGATGCCTAAAACACCACGAGGCTCATGCGTGTTTGAGTTTGTGTATAATAGATAACCGTGCTATTCATTTACATGGCGATACACAGAAGACTTATTAGTGACATGCACTATCTAACTGGCTGCTGGTGTGTTGCTTTCTGCTTTGTGGTAGGATGTCAGAATAATACTTATTGAGTAAAGATGTCTAGAGCTTAATGTGGCCATGTTGGAGACCATGGTTATATACAATTAGAATACAGTTATGCGCCACATGTCATTGTATTTTTTTCTAGTTTTTTAAGGTTTTGCTAGAAAATTTCCCCTGTGTTTAATGCTGTAGTCAAAGCAACAGACTAACTTCACATGCTCAGCTGACAGCAGGTCATGCTGTGCCTAGCAACATGAAATGGACACTTTTTTTATGCTTTGCCCCATTGAATGTCCCAGGGAAGTTTTAGTCAGACTTGACTGAGTCAGAGTTGGGTGGATGCACTTTGAACTTATGTAATGGCTTGAGTGTTAGTGATTCATCACAGAATATTGTTGAATATACATATAGATAAGAGTTTAACATGGACCTTCAGTCAAAATAAGGCAATTATTTTGGTATTTGCACCATCGGTAAACCCACGGACCCACCTGTAAGGTTCACACGGAAGTCCGCACTGTTTGTTTTAGTCTCGTATCAGAACTGGAATGTGAATGGTAACTTAATTTGGTGAGGTGCTTTTCCAGTATAATACTAATATACAGTATGGACTTGTGGGGTTAGAGAGAACACATTATATATCTCATCAGCTTGTCTTTACAAGCTTAAATTTATAATGCCTAGCTGCCATTGAAACACTTACGAGATGCACTTCCTGGCCAAAGAAAGTTTTTCTATCCTCTGAAAGTTTCCTTGCTCTCATCTGTTCAGTTCCCAAACTGTGGCATGGATATTAATTACGTTATGTAATTTTGTCCCTGACCGATTGACATTTGTTGGTAGCCGAGCACTATAAGTGTGATTACCATTTGTTTAGTGTCAGAGCTCTCCGTTGGCAAAGGATTCTACTTGCCATTACATGATCAAGTATAATTTCCCGTCATAGTGCAATACAGCTAAATAAAAGGTTTATTTAAAGGGTGGGTAAATTTAGTCATTTCTAAAAGTGGGTCAGGTATGTCGTGAGAAATGTCAGCGCCGCCTTGAACGCTTGCTGAACTTCTTTTAAAGATGACCTGCTAAATGAAAAATAAACTTGTTGGTTAAAAATATCCCCTTGGCTCAAAATAATGAGCTGTTCTTTTGGTCTAGTTTGCAAAATGTACAGCAGTGTGTATTTAACCACTAAGGGTTCAAAATGTGTCTACACTTCAAATGGGCTTCAGAACTAGAAAAAAACATGAAATGTTGCTTGTTTGTTGTGTACACACTGTGTTATTTATATACAGCACTGATTAGACAACAGCTGCAAAAATGCATGCATGTACAGTATCTCATAAAAGTGAGTACACCTCACATTTCAGCAACCATTTTAGTATATCTTCTCAAGTGACAATACTATAGAAATATAACTTGGATATATTTTAGAGTAGGCAGTGCGCAGCTTGTATAGCAGTATAGATTTACTGTCCCCTGAAAATTACTCAACATGCAGCCATTATTGTCAAAATAGCTGGCAACAAAAGTGGGTACACCCTAAGTGAACTTGTCCAAAGTGTCAATATATTGTGTTGGCACCATTGTTATCTGGCTCTGTCCTCATATCATCCTGGGCATGGAATTGACCAGAGCTGCACAGGTTGTTGCTGAGATCCACTTCCACTCCTCACGGAGCTGCTGGATGTTAGACACATGGTGCTTCTCCACCTTACCCTTGAGGATGCCCCACAGGTTCTTGATAGGGTTCAGGTCTGGAGATTTACCACCCCATCCCTTCAGCTTCCTCAGCAAGGCAGTTGTCATCTTGGTGGTGTGTTTGGGATTGTTATCATGTTGGAAAACTGCCATTTGGCCTAGTTTTTGGAGGGAAGGCATCATGTTCTGCTTCAGAATCTACAGTACATAATAGAATCCATATTTTCCTCGATGAACTGCAGCTCCCCAGTGCAAGCATCACTCATGCAGCCCCAGACATGATGCTAACACCACCATGGCAAGACACAATTTTCTTGGTACTCCTCACCAGTGCATCGCCACACATGCTGGACACCATCTAAGCCAAACAAGTTTATCATATAGTCTAGAGCTGCACGATATATAGAAAAATTATAGTTATCGCGATATTAGTATACGCGATATCAGTATCGCAGAGAGTTGCGATAATTGACATTTAATTTATGTGCCAAACATTTGTGCGTTGCATGCATAGGTTGTCCTCATTTGACCAAACAGATGGGGGCTTACTATCTTTATACCCGCCCCCCAAGTAGGTTCTGTAATGCTATTGGCTAGAATGGGCGAACAGGTGAACCCGGTGGCTCAGAGCAGAGAATGAAAAATAAATACGGCAGCAGTATGAAGGGAGAAAATGACAGCAGCGATGAACTTTTGCCTAAAAAGAACTGTACAGGAATCAAAATTGCCACCGTTTACGCTCCCAAAATTTAATCTGCACAACCTCGAATTATATTTGGGAGCAATTGTGCGAGAAATTGTTGTGGTGTGACCTAGTTTCATTTCTTTACAAAACTTTCACTAACCTAACTACTGCACAGACTGCTGTGAGCTGATGCGTTCGCCAACATTACATAACCATTTAAACGTAATCTTTATTGTTACCTTTAATGAAGATTTGATATATTAGCCGTCTTCCCGTCACTGACAATGCGCACCGCTGAACTAGGAACCAGACGTTTTTTTTCTGAAACCTTTGTTCTGGATTTGCACAAACTGCATTGCAATTAGGGGTGTGTGGTATGACGATTTTTGATTGTTGGACAGTAAAAAGGTTCTGTACAACGCTGCATTCATTCACATCAGACGATAACTCAGCGGCCGAGTTCCACTCATGAAGGGGAGTATTTTCCACTGGGGACACGCTTTTCAAAATCCTGTTGGTGTCCTCCGACTTTCAAATGGTTTGTTAAAGTAATCTCTTGTATTGCAGAGTGCATGCTCTGCCGAAAGTTTCGCGCGATCCTTAAAACAAAATCAAAAATAAAACCGTAGGCTACGCGCATTTAAAAGCAATTTTAATACCCCACATTTAGAGAGCGACTCCCCAATGCAGGCAAATTAGGCTAGATAAAATATCTAGGCTGTTATTAGAATGTGGGCTATAATAAGTTGTGAAGTTGTCTATAACTCTTTATCATACTTAAAAAAATTCGGTCTCTATTTGCACTTTGAATATTGATAGAGTAGTCAACTTTGAATATGGCTGCATTTATTGTCTATTTTTTGTTATTTATACTGTAATTTTTTTTTTTAATTTGATTCTGAGGCTTTCAGAAACAGCCCATTTGATTTGCCTGGCAGTTGGAATCAGCCATGAAGAATAAAGATCAGTGCATTACTAAAAAGAAATTGGGTGCTCCTAATTTTTTTTGATGCTCCTAACTTTTTGAAGTTTAATAGTAATTTTAATATAATTTTTGTTTAATAATATGTTTTATTTAAAAAAACAAACAAACAAAAAACAGGCAAGGCAAGGAAATATTTAGTTTAAAAGATGCTCTTACATGTAAATAAAAAGTAATGTTTGAAAGCAATTCATTTTGTGTTCATTCATTTCAATTCATTTTTTTTTTAAGCCTGAATTAGATTTAATTCGGATGACAGAAGAATATCTATTACCTGTTTATTTTAGCATGATCATTATATATAAAAGATTTTTAAAAATAGATAATAATAACAATAATAATTATTAAAGCATTTCTCTAGGGAAATGTAATATCGCAAGAAATATCGTTCAACACTAATATCGCATATTTTCCCAATATCGTGCAGCCCTAATATAGTCTCATCAGACCACAGGACATGGTTCCAGTAATTTGTGCTCTGCTCTTGGACAGGTTGTCTTCAAGAAACTGTTTGCAGGCTTTCTTGTGAGCCAGCTTCAGATGAGGCTTCCTTCTGGGACGGCACCTATGCAGACTGAAAGTGTCATTTCCCTATAGTATTGTCCCTTGAGAAGATATACTAAAATGTTTGCTGAAATGTGAGGGGTGTACTCAATTTTGTAAGATACTGTATGTGTATCTCACAACAGAGATGCGTGGTTCTATCGTGAACACATGTCAGAGACTGACAAGGAACAAATTATTGAATGAAGTCTTTATTTTTGTTTTCTTTGCGCACAGAAAGTATTCTCATAGCTTCATGAAATTACGGTTGAACCACTGATGTCACATGGACTATTTTAACAACGTCCTCACAACCTTTCTGGGCCTTGAATGTGGTAGTTGCGTTGCTGTCTATGGAGGGTCAGAAAGCTCTTGGATTTAATCAAAAATATTTTCATTTGTGTTCAGAAGATGAACAAAGGTCTTACAGGTTTGGAACGACATGAGGATGAGCAATTAATGACATAATTTTCATTTTTGGGTGAACTAAGCCCATAAAATGTCAGTTTTGTAATAAAGAATTTACCAAGAGTAACAGTATTGCATCTGATTATGTCATGGATAAATATGTGTTTTTGTGACGAGTACTACCACCACCCTAACGGAGGAATTCCCTCTTATTTTTAGACATGAATTTCAGGCTGTAAGAGCTGCTTTAGGTGACATCTGGAAAGGAACGACTAATATGAAAAGTCCTGATCCAGCCAGCAGATAGTGATTACAAAATAGTGATTACACTCATCACCAACATGTTACTGACAAGTCTCATTATTTTAGCACAGAGACTCATTGTCACTCTGCAGACACATTTTTGCAGGAGAGTATCTTATGGCTACCACTTCCTTTCGCAGTGAAAAATGTGTGAATTAACACTGTTCATTGTTTAAGCCACAATGAAACAGAAGTAGAGACAGATTTTCTTTTTGGGGAGGAAGATTCATATCAGAGTATAACAGATTAACGGAGAACAGCATTAAAATAAAAATAAACCCCAAAAAATCGTAGATGAATTGTTCATAATAAGATCTATAACACTCATTTAGAAAATCTATGTAATGTCATGTTAACTTTAAACAGATGTATTTGGATCAGTCAATTACAAACAACAAAGTGGGCATTTATGCTGTGCCTTTGCAATATTTCCACTCATAAATATAAATGTTGATAATTGTGTAATGTCAGTATTTAGGCTAATGTGTGTCTAGTGTGAGTCAGTCAACCCACAGCAGTAGCAGTAAAAATTGTGTTGGCCCTCACAGTGACGGGTTTCCTAGCGACAGAGTCTGCTCTCTGATTGGCTGACACTGGGAGTAAACGGCACGCTGCTCGTGCTTGATTCGAGGACGCAACAGGCTGCTCCGGAGAATTGAAACTTATCTAAACGCCTATTCTGTGAAATGAAACTCAGACTCTCTATGTGTAATCTGTTTCCCACAGCCAGGCTGGATGACACTGATGAGGGAAAATGTGCTCTTCGAACTGTGACACAGCCTGCTGGGATTTATTTAACTCCAGTTAAATGAAGTGCTTTTTTTTTTTTTTTTTTTTTACTTTTTACTTTTTACTTTTATCTGGTTTTAGATTTGTTTAGTCTGGTTTGTCTTCTGCTTTCTCTTGTCCATTTGTGTTTTCAGAAGTGTTGCTAAAGCAGATATGATGAGATCAAGAGGCCATTCGGGCCCTATGTTTCCATTTGTGCTCTTTTTCAGTTCTGTTTCTTAGACTGTACTTACTTTCTTAGTTTCACAGAAGTGAAATACACTTCTATCTAGTCTTGATGAAACAACACATGCTTTGCAAGCACACACCCATATGCAAACATGCATATGAACTTTGAATAAACCTGATATGCACGTAAACACACAGAAATACATGCCTATTCATCAGGAGAACACACACACATACAGCCTCTCATTAGTTGTTTTCTAAAATTCCTGTTATTTTGAAGATTTGAGGATTGTGTGAAAGTATGTATGTGTTTCTTTTGACTAACTCTTTTAATATGTGTGATGTATACAGTTGAAGTCAAAAGTTTACATACACCTTGCTGAATCTGAAAAATGTAAGCGAAATAAGAGGGATCATACAACATGCATGTTATTTTTTTGTTTCTGTTCTTCAGAAAAGTCCTTCAGGTCCCACAAATTCTTTGGTTTTTCAGCATTTGTGTGTTTGAACCCTTTCCAACAATGACTGTATGATTTTGAGATCCATCTTTTCACACTGAGGACAACTGAGGGACTCATATGCAACTATTACGCAAAGTTCAAACACTTACTGATGCTTCACAAGGAAAAACAATGCATTAAGAGCCAGGGGTGTAAACTTTTTGAATTTGAAGATCAGGGTAAATTTAAATTATTTTGTCTTCTGTGGAACATTTAAGTTGATTCTGAAGGGCAGTACTAATAAAAAAAAAAGTGATATTTAAGCAAAATAAGAAAAATGTTCACATCTTCATTCTGTTCAAAAGTTTACACCCCTGGCTCTTAATGCATCGTTTTTCTTTCTGAAGCATCAGTAAGCGTTTAAACCTTCTGTAATAGTTGCATATGAGTCCCTCAGTTGTCCTCAGTGTGAGAAGATGGATCTCAAAACCATCCAGTCATTCAGTCATTGATGGAGAGGATGAAATATGCTGAAAAACCAAAGAATTTGTCGGACCTAAAAGATTTTTCTGACGGGCAGTTAAACTGTTCAGGACAAAAAGAGACTCAGCAGCTTATTTTGGTAAAATAATTAACATTTTGCAGATTCAGTAGATTTTTTATTTTTTTTTTATGTTTTTTGAAAATGCGTATGACGTTGAGAGTATTGACAGAGCGTCTGCAGTAGGTGTGTTCATGTTGCAGTGGTGGCCGATTTTGATGAATGCTGTCAGACTGCCTCTGCAGAGTGTCATGCCCAGGGCAGAACTTTCTCATGCAGTTTTGTATTACTAGCATATATTCAAATGTGCTTAGACACTGATCAGAGCCCCCGAAGAGACTTGTGTGTCCGTGTTGGTGTCTATGCTCAAAGGTTTGCATGACTTGTTTGTTTGTGGAACCTGTGTGACCGGAGGTATTAAGACCTTCCTTAAGATAAAAGGTGTGAGTGTTTCCATTCCGAGTTTCCACTCAGATAAGCAAATGCCAGTTTAGCACACCTTTAACTTCTTGTAGCCAATTCTTTCTCACCTTATTCTCAGAGAGTCTCTTTCTTAAGTAAGAAGATGCTTAGAATTCCCCAGAGTGCAAATTGTTCTTGAGGGTGTGATTCGTTTTTTACCTGTCCAAAATTTCTAAAACTCTTTGCAGATGTGGGAAAGCATTTTATTTCACACACTCTTTCTTTTGACTTTTACCTTGTTCTTAAAGTTAAAGACGTGGCAAATGAAACAAATGCGGGCCCAAAATTCACTTGCTGTCAGATGTGGAGGAGAAACCGGAATTGTGAAAGAACAGTATATTTTATGTTAGGCTCTAGCAGTTAGCAAATATAGAAATAACCAAAGAAGAATGTTCATTTAGTGTAGGTGTAATTGCAGTGTCGACACAGATTTGTTTTCAACCTCAGGACAAAAGAGCAAGCCAATCCACTCTGCGATCTTGGAAACTTTCTTGAGTAGTTTCTGTGTTGGCTAAGTCCTACATAGAAACTATCCTGTTTCATGAAATCATGTAAAGACCAAAATCTCCAAAATTACCTTTTTTAGCATATCAAATCAGCAATAAAATCTGTCATCAGTGGTATCACAGATTTTTTAATTTATTTTTTTTTTTGCTTATTTAAACCACACTGTAAGTGTATTTTGTTCATACTGGTTCAGCTAATGTGCATGTATGTTTTAGACTTTAAAGGAGAAGTTCACTATATTTCCTGATAATGAATGAAATTTCTCATGTCATCCAAGATGTTCATGTCTTTCTTTCTTCAGTCGAAAAGAAATTTTTCTCCAGAATTTTTCGTCATATAGTGGACTTCAATGGAGATCAGCAGGTTGAAGGTCCACATTGTAGTTTCAATACAGCTTCACAGGACTCTACTCAATCCCAGTTGAGGAAAAAGAGATCAGTCATTTTCTAAAAAAAGTAAAACATGTATGTACTTTTTAGGGCTGTAATCAACCAAAGAAAATCTTGGTCGACTGAAGTCCTGAAACTTTCGACTAAAAATCGACTAAAAATGACGTTGTGGAGAAAAAAAAAATGTACGTTACATTAATTAGATACGCACTGTGCTCAGTACTTGGTAGCCTTGTTGTCTGCCTAAATTAATTATAAATAAACATAAAAAAAACTAATAGGCTATTTGCAGTATATTAAATCGTTTTTGACCTAATTATTTTGCACTGAAATGAGTCTGACACACGAGTCTGTCGTCTCTGACAGCGGTGCATCACGTGCACCTGCGCAATATCATAGCCTGTGATTTCTGAAAACAGTACTATGTTGTCAACTAGTGATATCACAAGAACTTTTGAGGAATGTGCAACATAATTTAGAAAATTATTTTTGTCATATGTTATAAGTATAACTGTCAGACACTATCATTTCTGCCGCTCTGCGCAGCTCGCACAGAGCGAGGCTGAACATAAGAGCTCAGCTTCGCGGCTGAGACACGAATAGACTTAAAGCTGGCACTGTATATCCAGGTTCCAAAACTTTTAACAAGTTCTTAAAACCTTGGCCCTCCACAAAAGCAATGGGCCTCATATCCTGAGCAATAAAGTTAACAATTCCTTCCGTGGTATTATTTTCCGTTTGGATGATAAAGGAGGCTTAAAATCCAGCGTGGTCTGGGTTTGTCTGGGGGATTCTACCGTCATTACGGATGTGTGCGCCTGCACTAATAAAACGATTATTACACTAAAATATTGAAATATGCCAATTCTGATATGTTCATGTAGCCAACTCAAAAACAGACAGGGCAACCTAACGCAGACAAGTTAGCTTACCGCTTTCAGATGATACGTCATGTTTGTCGTCGAGCTGTGGAAGGCAAACTGTTGCTTGCAAACTTTGCATTCAACCTTTTTCCCGTTATTAATTTTAACAAAATGCTGCCACACTGTCGATTTTTTTTTTTTGTTGACATGTTAGAATAGGACTGATGTATATTGATATGTGTTCCAAACCGCTGAGTCCACTAACTTATTATTAAATAAATAATATTCAGCATCAAACCTTCTAAAGCCTACTTATCTGTCTCTCTTCTCCAGTGGGTTGGGCTAATCCAAAAAAAGTGAAAACAATGGGGGTGTTCTGAAAACACCCCCATTAGCAATTAGTGCTTTCCACCTGATGAAATGAGCGCGGCAAAAAATCGACCAAACCAGACCGTATCGACCAATTAATCGACTGGGACGTTACAGCCCTAGTACTTTTTAACCACAAATGCTCAACCCGCTGATTCCCATTGAAGTCCACTATATGGAGAAAAATCATTCCAGGATTTTTCTCCATATAGTGGACTTCATTGGGGATCAATCGGTTGAAGATCCGAATTGCAGTTACAATGCAGCTTTAAAGGGCTCTAAACAGTCCCAGCTGAGAAATAAGGGTCTTATCTAGGGAAACGATTGGTCATTTTCTAAGAAAAATACAAATTTATATACTTTTTAACCACAAATGCTCATCTTCCAATAGCTCAATTACATGCTTTATATAGGCTAATTACGGAAGTACCAACCCAGTGTTTACAAAGCGAACGTGCAAAGAAAGTCAAATGAACGTACAAAAAAGTTAAACACCTTTTACAAAAAAAAAGTAAAACAACTATGTCGGGCGAAACTAGCTAAAGTTTTTCGCTCTACCCTACGTTTTTGAACCGACGTACACAGACAAAAAACTAACCGCGGCTGACTTTTCCAACGTGTTTAGGCAATGCGTGAAGGCATCGTTTCACTAGATAAGACCCTTATTCCTCGGCTGGGATCGTGTAGAGCCCTTTGAAGCTGCATTGAAACTGCAATTTGGAACTTCAAGCCACTGGTTACCAGTGAAGTCCAAAACAAATTTTGAAACAAATGCTCAATGAGCTAGGTTTGGAAACGCCCTACAAGTGGCTTGTCTCTTCCAACTTTCTCTGGATGTGTACTATGCAATGAGTTTTTTTTTATTATTGTATTTAAATACATGCATTTGGCACACTTTTACCCAAAGCACCTTACACTGCACTGCATGTTGCGTACATTGTATCAGTTCATGGATTCGCTGTAAATCACACCCATGTCCTTGCCATTGTTAGCACCATGTTTGAGCTATAGAAAGTCTATTGGAATCATTCATTATTAAGTCATGGGCAAACCCAGGTCATGAAGCCACATTATAAAACCACCTGCAGCAGCTTTATGTGCATGAGTAAGGACTGTGGCCAGTTGGGCAGACATGTGCGGATTCAACCCTGGTCATGGGATTGGCACCTGGCACTGAAAGACTAGTGTTAGTAAGAGCTTGAAAAGGTGATAGCAGGTGCTTTGGCGCAGTCATCTACTGAATATAGTGAACTCTCATGACACCGAGAGATCAGTGAATGAATTCTGCAAGCTACACTCCCTTTCATGACTCAGTAGCTTCACTAGCAGTCCCTGCTGTAGTAACCTGCCTTTGAATGTTACTTACTTGTAAGTATGGTGTGAATTTCTTTGTTCTTCTCTTATTCTGAGTCATGTTAACTAGTGTTGATTAAGTAGATTTATAATGTTACAAAAGATTTCAATGGCAAATAATTAGTGTTCTTTCTATTCTTTAAAGAATCCTGAAAAAACAGGTCATGGTTATCACAGACATGTTAAGCACAACTGTTTTAGACGTTGATGATGATGTTAAACGTTTGAGCTGCAAATCAGCATATTAGAAAGATTTCTGAAGGATCATTTGACACTGAAGACAGGAGTAATAAAATATATTAAAATAATAAACTTAAATTGTAACACACACCATTTTAAATAGTAATAATATTTCACAGTATTATCGCTTTTACCGAATTTTTGATCAAATAAATTCAGTCTTGGTGAGCATAAGAGGCTTCATTCAAAAACATTTAGTTTTTGTGTTTTAGGTGTACTAGGAAAACAAAAAACGCATTTGTATGCATTACTGTTGGCCGTTATTTCGTATTCCTTTTTTATTGTTACTGAATGACACTTACAACAGCTCAGGTCACCAGAAACTAGGTTTAGCATTAACACCAATGTGTGATACTGTGCCACCAAATCATTTTAATGTAGTATTTGTGTTAAACATTAGAGATTTATTGCTAATAATGCAATAACTCATTGATTATGTAATACGTAATGTAACACGATTATGTAATTTCTCTTTCTCTCTCTATCCAGGCTGCATGAGGAGATAAAGGACTTTTATGAGTTCATTTCTCCTCGTCCAGAGGAGGAGCACATGAGGTTAGAGGTGGTGGCCAGGATTCATAGAGTCATCAAGGACTTGTGGCCCAATGCCGAGGTTAGTGATACTCACACACACACTTTTACTTAATTTGATTGTGTTCTTTGGGTTTATGTAATTTGTATTCTTGAATATTTGGATGATCAATATTTGGCAGAATTAATAGGAAACCTGCCAAGGAGTCATAAATACAAACACTTTTTAAATATCTAAGACCACGTGTGAATTTGTTCTTGCAGTAGTCACCATTACGTTAGTGTCATGAACATGCAGCGGCCTAAATATAAAGCCTTGAGGGACTCCATTTCTAAGTTGTCACTGGAACCCATCAAGAATACAAGAAATACAGTCAATAGTTCTCTCAGTTCACATGTATATCTAACAGGACAGTTTACTGGTTTAACAATGAATTTGCTTTATATAAAATCTTTACGGTTTGCTTTGTTCAGTCCAGTTGTTTTGCATTGGTTGGTGGCTAATAAACTTATTTCTTTAGGTTAAATACAGTTGGTCAAAAGTGAATCTGCAAAATCTGCAAAATGTTAATTATTTTACCAAAATAAGAGGGATCATACAAAATCTGAATAAGATATTTCACATAAAAGATGTTTACATATAGTCCACAAGAGAAAATAATAGTTGAATTTAAAAAAAAATGATATTTAGGCTAAATAAGAAAAATGTACAAATTTTCATTCTGTTCAAAAGTTTACACCCCTGGCTCTTAATGCATTGTTTTTATTTCTGAAGCATCAGTGAGAGTTTGAACCTTCTGTAATAGTTGCATAAGAGTCCCTCAGTGTGAAAAGATAGTTTTCGAAATAAGTTATTGTTGTAAATGGTTCAAATGCACAAAAATGCTGAAAAACAAAAGAATTTGTGGAACCTTAGGGATTTTTCTGAAGAACAGCAGGAATTTAACTGTTGAGGACAAACAAGGGACTCATGAGAACAACTATCACTAAACACACACACACACACACACACACACACACACACACACACACACACACACACACACACAGCTGTGGATCATCAAGGTAACAACACAATATTAAGAATCAAGTGTTTGTAAACTTTTGAACAGGGTCATTTTTATAAATTCAACTATTATTTAGCAGATTTTGCAAGGTGTATGTAAATGTGTGACATCAACTGTATGTCTATAAGCCAGCTGGAGCTTATGGATGTTTTCTGGCAGAGAAAGAAGTATTCCTAATGGTGTTCAAAGTCAAATAAAGACAGGTGATGTGGAAATTTGAACTGCAAAGAATTTTCCAAGACAGTTAACACAACAGTGAAAAATAATCCAAAATGTGTCAACAGCCTGATTGGACTTTTGTGTTGTGTTATAAAAAAAAATGTCTGGTTTTATTTCTGGTTGAAACTGTCTTTATATTTAGCTCAGAGTGCAGGATAATGTTTCAAGGAAACATAATCGGTGTAATAACAGAGCATCACATGTTTCTTGCTGTATATATGAATGCAAATCGTTAGAAAAGTAGCTAAGGCACTTGTAACTAAGATGTACATTTGTGTCAGTGGAGTTCTTCAGAGGCACGTTTATATTTGGATCCCACAGTGCTGTGTTTGTCTTCCTGTACTTACACATTGAGGAAACAGAATTAGCATCTCTTTCTTAGTGCCAGTGTCTGGTTGCTTGTGCAATTTGGGAATGCATATATATATTATCAGACATTCTAGCTCCTAAAACGATGATTTCTCTTGTAAGCTGAAAGCAACGCACAGTCTAACAGCTGCTAATTTTTAGTACTATGGATCGATTATTGTCAATCACTCTCTCAATGTTACCTAAAGGATGTGAGTAGTCTCTGTCGGTAAAAGAAGATTGAGTATTTAACTGCAAGGATGGGCTTTGCCTACTATTTTAAAACCACGTACATGTCTTTAAGTCCCTGTGTAAATGAATACTTCATGTATACTACTTGTTGAATGCCTGTTTTTAATTATTTATTCATGCTTAGCTCAAATGTGTTTTCATTATGTATGTTATTAAATTATATGTTGTAGGGCTGCAACTAACGATTATTTTAATAATCGATTAATCTGTCGATTATTTTTTCGATTAATCGATGAATCGGATTAAAAAAAAACAAGGGATTTACAACCCTTTATTCAAAAACAGAACTAAAATCTTTAGAAAGTGCACGAACATGTTGCTCCTTGAACTGTTATAATAATAATAATAAAATAAAAATGGACTAACACAAAAAAACATACACATGTATGCTTTACATCTGCCAAATATATAGACTATAAATAAACTAAAATTACTATCCGTCAAGACAGCGGCTTGCTGTGGTGTACATGCTGCATTTCCCATCAAGAAGCCTCTCAAATTAAATTCCTCAGTGCGCATTAAAAAAAGTCATGTGACTTTGCACGCTGGAACGGGTTAACTTGACTAACTTTCTGCTACATTCATTCTGCCATGGCGGTTTTTAGTGTCCTGCCATCAGCAGCGACCAGCTGGAAGAGTTCCGCATTCAAATGCACGCAAAACTGGCCTCAAAGCCCCAGCAAAAGTAATTACCATGAATGTGTCAGGGCAAAAATTAAGAAAATATTGGAATTACTTATTAATAAACTAGTATTTTCTGATTCAGTGTTGCAAAGATGAAATTGACGATCCTGCCATCTGCTCATTAATGCCTAATGCATCTTTATGGATTAGCTAATGAAAGAGTTTTGTTTTCGATTTTAATTATTTCGTTTTATAGTAAAATAATAATTTAAAGCTTTCTATAGATATTGTGTTTGTGAGGCAATTACCTGGGTTTCGGTTAATTATTGTGAAGCACTCCTGTTTAAACCAAAGATATCAAGCGTATTCTGTTTGTTTTCTTTAAGAGCACATTTTGTTGATACTGTGAGTACACACAAACTAAGCTAGACCCTTTACAGTTCCGGCCCGGGTGGTAAATTACTCTTACCTTTATGAGCAAAAAAGAAATTCCACATTGCACTGGCGTCTCCATGCCCTGCAAAGCGCGCTTCTCTCCGCACAAACTTTGGAATTATCTTGATTGAATGATTAAACTAATATTGTGATATGTTTTAAGTTTTTTATATCAATGGATTTTAATTTAAATCGCGATGAATTAAGCAGGCTTTTGATCTGTCTGCCGCTGTTTGCTAGGTATAACTTTAAAAAACAAAAACTTGAATTTAACAAACAAAAAGTGTTCAAAATATATCTCTAAATTAACTTTATAAACTAAAGGAACGAAAATAAATGTAATCACTTTGCTATTAAAATCAGCAGCTGTGTAATGAGGAAGAGAAAGAGAAAAAAAGACAGTCGGACTGGAAATTCAGTCGGCCAAAAATTGATGAGCTGTCGGACATTTTTACAAGGAATGTTTGTTTAATAACCTATTTAATACTCTTAGGCTACTTTCTTAATTAAATATATTATTTATTTGATTTATTTTAGCGTTTTTAGGCTGCTTGTTAGCTGACTGAAGTGTAGGCTATATATAAAAAAACAACGTGCCACAGTCACAGCCCTATTCAAAACTGAGACGATTTCACCTCAGCAGAGCTCCTCTTTCTCCTTACGGTTGTGGTATGTTTTCGACACATTATACAGACAGACAGTGTTACAAAAACTATAGAAGTACACTGTAAAAAATTTACTGTAAAATTTACAGCAAGTTACTGGCAACTTTGGTTGCCAGCAATACTGTAAATTTTTACAAGTGCACTGTAAATGATTAACTACAGTTTTACTGTAAAATTTACAGCAAGTTACTGGCAACTTTGGTTGCCAGCAATACTGTAAATTTTTACAAGTGCACTGTAAATGATTAACTACAGTTTTACTGTAAAATTTACAGCAAGTTACTGGCAACTTTGGTTGCCAGCAATACTGTAAATTTTTACAAGTGCACTGTAAATGATTAACTACAGTTTTACTGTTAAAATACAGCAATTTTCTGTATATATACTAGCAACGATATATACATTATTTAAAGCTGCTACTGTGAAATTGCAGCAATAGTTTGCAATTTTACAAGTGTACTGGAAATCATTAAATAACGTTTCACTGTAAAAATATTGTACTACTTTAATTTGTATATTCTTTATTTGCAGTATTTATTTTCCAGATTGCTGAATAATAATGACTAGCAATTTAAACAATTTATTAACTGCATAAGCTTTAAACAATATTTAACTGCATAAAGTGTTGTATAGTATGAAACTCAGTGCACCTATTATTTAATAAAAACAAAAATAATAATAATTTGACACATCTTAATCTTGATAAACAGGTCCAATTTTATTTAAAAAATCTCTTATTTATTAACATAGTCATAGAACAGTGTATTCAGTATTATTCTGAATTCCAAAATAAATTGGGCATGAAAATATTTACTTGAAACATATTACGCTGCTAAATATTAAGGTTAACCAATATTTAGCCAAAGTTGAAACCAACATCAAGTTAACCAACATGGTTATAATTAAATGGTTCGAAATACCATAAAGACAGTGATGAATTTTCACAACTTCATGGACAGTCCAACATGGCCAAACAACAAGCCCTCAAGTGAGTCCAAAAAAACTTCTGATCGAAAAAGGAGAACAGTTCAGATCCAGATGCTGTTCCAGCCCAGGATGCAAAGAGTGGCTAAAAAAATATATAAAAGAACAAAAAGGGCAATACATTAGATATTTTACAAAACAATGATACAGTCAGACAAAGACAGAGGGATGACAGATACAGTCAAAGGCAGAGAGAGTGATGATTGTTACAGTTAGATCAGTATGATATTAAACAGTAAAACACTAAAATTGTGAAAAATATTACAATTTTTACAAGTTATTACAAGTTTTATATTTTACTATACTTTCAAATATAATTTATTTCTGAGATGCAAAGCTGAATGTTCAGCATCATTACACCAGTGTTGCATGATCTTTCAGAGATCATTCTCATTTATTATCAATATCCTGATTTATTGTCAATGTTATTGTCAATGTTGTCAGTGTATGTTTTGGAGCCTGTGATACTTTTTTCAGGATTCTTTGATGAATAAGTTTCAAAGAACAGCAGTTATTTAAAATATACATTTTATCTAAAAATATAAATCTTTACAATCAATTTCAATGTAACATACTATATATAAGTATAATATATAAGATTCCTGAAAAAAGTATCACAGGTTAATAAAAATATTAAACAGCACAATTGCTTCTAACATTGATAATAAATCAGCATATACAATAATTTCTAAAGGATCACTAAAGGACATTGGAGTAATTAGAAGACTAGTGTATTGATGCTGAAAATTCAGAAATAAATTACATTTTTAAGTATATTAAAATGGATAAACAGGGCTCGAAATTGCGACCATTTAATCTGTGCGACCTCAAATTATATTTGGAAGCATTTGTGCGAGTGAGAGAAATGAGTGTGGTGCGACTCGGTTTCAAAACTGTCGCTTGCCTAACTACTGCACAGACTGCTGTGAGCTGATACAGTGACGGTTTCTTCAACATTACATAACTATTTAAACTTCATCTTCACATTATTACCTTAAATGCAGATTTGAGATATTAGCCGGAAGGGCTCGCAAAATCGCTAGCCTGACATCTCGGGGCTATTATGTTTCCAGTCGGGCTACCAGAATGTTTCACCGGACTGTCAGACGGTCTATCGTAAAGTAGAGGACTTCTGCAGGTGCTTAAAACTCCTCAATTTATTTGTATCAAATGTAAGGCCATAAAGTTATAAATATGTTAAATAGTATAAGAAAAGTCTTGATTATAAGTTTAAGAGACGAAAAGACGATCGCGTTTGGGTTGGATTAATCTTCAAAAAGGCAATGATGTCATTGTATAAATATGTGCACTGTACATTTCAAAGTCAAAACGCGGCACGGATGTCTTTATATGAATGTATCTGAAGGGAACCGACTGTCCTCAGAAACGTGTCGTTTGCATTTTCATTTCATGTCTGATAAACAGCGTTAAGGCTGGTTTGTGTACAGCTGTTACTAGGGAAACCGTAATATTTCAGGACTCCTAAAGCGCCCCCTTGTGACAAATAATGCATTTTTATTTCCAATACATTTTTTCAGCTGTTTATGGTCAAATTATTGCAATTTTCGATCCATGTGTAAATGTGAAAGAAGTTAATGTGCCTTTTAAAAATCTAAACAATTAAGTAATACTAATGTTATATATCTTATATAAATATAAGAAATTATATACTTGATTTATCCCTTTTAATGGTATAAAGGTTAAAATGCCATTGTATTAGATATTTTGTATTTGTGCCTGTATCTGAATTATAAATCATTTAATTTTATGGCTTAAAATCCTACCCTACATTGTCCAACCCCACTCTTACTGTTCATTTAACTTGTGCAGCTCTTAAAAAAGGTCATAAATTGCCTTAAATTGATATAAAAAAATTCTGCAGCTACACTAAATGGTGAAATAAAATTTCTGTATTGAAAACATTTTTGATTGACATTTAGACTCCTATCTGATTTTCTATATTTAAAAAAAAAAAGTCTTTTTTATTTGGGCTAGTTAAATTAATTTTCGGGATACCAAAATAGTACCTGCCCGAAGGGCTACCAGAGATTTTGACATTTTGCGATCCCTGAGCCGACAATCACTCCCTGTCACTGACACTGCGCTCCACTTAACTTGGAATTGGACTTTTTCTCTCTCTCTCTCTCTCTCTCTCTCTCTCTCTTAAAGACGTCTATTTGACATCTGATAGGAGACGTCCAATAGACGTATTGCAGATGAGCAAACTACATCTTGTAGATGTCTTGCGGATGTAAATGCAGACGCCAAATAGACATCTCTGTGATGTACGTGTGCTAATCAGAATCGGCCATTAAGAATCAAGATCGGCGCATAACTAAAAAGAAATTGGGTGCTCCTAAATTTTTGGGGATGCTCCTAACTTTTTGAAGTTGGGAGCACCAGTGCTACCAAGTAAAAAAGTTAATTTCGAGCCCTGATAAAACATTTTAATAATATTTCACAACATTATAGTTTTTTCTGTATTTTTTATCAATTAAATGCAGCCTTTATGAGCAGAAGATACTTATTTCAAAACATAAAACCTACTGATCACAAACTTTTGAACGCTAGTGTAGATAAAGGATAAAATAACATAATAAAAGGAAAAAGATCTTGGTGTATGTGTACTTACATGTCAGTAATTCTGCTGAAAATCCTTCGCATTGCAAAGAAAACTGGTAACTTGGGTTCACTTCTGCTGGTTTCTTCTGTGTTCTGTCGTTTTAGATGGGTCTTTTCCTTTCAACTTCTTTGTTTTTCTCTCAGGATAAATATCTACAAAACAGTCAGGAAGCAGACAATATGTAATTCACATTAGTTTTAGCTTTTGTACATCTGAATTATTCTCCCTAAAAAAACTCTCTCTACTTGAGTTGAGAAACATATTCTATCATATCTACATGTAAAATGCAGGTACTCAGATTGTTAGAATGCAACTATTACCTTTGTATGAACTCCAAAACTCCGTCTGTCTCCTCTTGATAACGTTAGTCCAGAATATGTAATATGCTGCGAACAGGCCAGACAGGACAATGGGCTGGATTAAGGCATTCTTCAAATCAAAGTTAGCAAAAAGCATTAACGTTACATTCAAACAATAAGCGAATAAGCAAGTTATCAAAGGTGCTAGTACATCTCACTGCTTACGTTAACCACTTTAACAGCACCGTTCAGAGTTTACGTGACACACATCCTCCGTGAGCGGCTGACCGCGAATCGCGAGCCCTAAATACGCGTTTTATTTCGGTGCCCGTGTTAACAGATGGCTGCCTGTGCAAATTTGTTGTACATCATAAAATAATAACGAGAAAGTGTGCTGATCAGCACGACGTCGCCGTGAATCACATCTTTTGCCAATGAAGCTTGTAATTCTTAACGTAGGAACCCAGAGATGTTACGCCTATAGCCGCAGGGGAATGTGTGTGTAATCCTTCCGCGACTGCAGTGCCGAATCCCCGCACAAGTCTCTCTCGTGCTCCGCGGACGGAGGATTCGTTAATCTGCGGTTACCGCGAATGTTTATGACACCTTATATTCTTTAATATTCTAATACAGTTACAAATTATGAAAAATAAAACAGAAATAAGACACTTACTTACCACAGTTATGAATCGTTCTTCTTGCTGCTCCCAAATGTCGACCGTTAAAGATAATCCCGCCTCTTTAGATTTGAAATTTACCAGAATGCATTGCGGTTTACAGCAATATGCTGTATTGGCTGTATTATAAGAAATACAACCCGCTGCTGTAAAATATTGCTGTAATTTTTACAGCAATTCGTTACAGTGTAGTTTTCTCCATCTCCACTATCCAACGACTCGTACAGCAGCTGTTTTGCGATCGAGCATTGGCTGCTGTGAAAGTACGCTAGCCAAAGTAGGCTTAAATATCAAACATGTTTGATATAAATCGGGGCAGCATATATACATAATGTAGAAACGGTGCTTTATGCTCAAATGTTCCAGTTTTGCGCATAAGTTAAATTCGCATTTTTGGATGGAAACACAGTTTATGAGGTGCCGAACTCTGCTGGCATCAGTGCGGGAGAGAGAGACCGAATGTGTCCACTCCGCTCTGCGCTCAATTTTTTTTAAATATATATAATAACAACCAAATGTCTCTGCGTCGCGCGACACAACGAATCGATTATGAAATTCGTTGCCAACGCTTTTAGTAATCGATTTTTATCGATTTTATCGATTCGTTGTTGCAGCCCTAATATGTTGTATTATTATTATTATTTTCAGTGTTAACTAATAGCATACACAGATTAATACACTTGAATTGACAGCTCTCTCACTAAAAATGTTCATGTGTCTTATGAGGGCACATCTTTCTTGCCAAATTCAGTCCTAGTGTGTTTTTGCAAGGAATTACACTCATTTACTCAAACATCAAAGTGTCCCGTGGGAATACTTGTCTATTTGCATGTTATAGATATTTCAAATCTTTTAAATATGGTAGATTATTGTAAGGGCAGATCAAACCTGTTTTTCTGTTTTTTGCATTCAGGTTGAGGTGTTTGGCAGCTTCAGCACAGGCTTGTATTTGCCTACAAGGTAATATTGATTTTTTTTTTTTTTTTGCTCTTGCTAATTTTCTCAGTTAGCACAATATTCATATGATCTTAAATAGTCTTATATACTACCAGTACAAGTTTTTGAACAGTAACATTTTTATTGCTTTTTTTTTTCTCTGCTGCTCATCAAGCCTGCATTTATTTGATTCAAAGTACAGCAAAAACAGTAACATTTTAAAATGTTTTATACTATTTCAAATAACTATTTTTTATTTGAATATTTATTTGAATAATTTATTCCTGTGATCAAAGCACGATCCTTCACAAATCGTTCTAATATGCTGATTTGCTGTTCAAGAAACATTTTTTGTTGTTATTATCAATATTTAAAATGGTTGAGTTGAGTAATTTTTTTTCAGGATTCTTTGATGAATAGCAAGATCCAAAGATCAGCTTTTATCTGAAATAAGCTTTTGTAACATTATACACTATACTATTCAAAAGCTTGGAGTCAGTATAAATTGATCCTTTTTATTTTTATTTTTGGAAAGAAATGATTGAAATTTATACTTTTATTTTGCATTGATGGTAAAGACATTTATAATTATACAAAAGCTTTCTGTTTTAGATAAATGTTGTTTTTCTGAACTTTCTTGTTATCAAAGAAACCTGAAAAAACCTACTTAGGCAGCAAGTCAGAATATTATTAGAATGATTTCTGAAGGATCATTTGACTGGAGTGATGATGCTAAAAATTCAGCTTTGAAATCACAGGAATAAATTACATTTTAAAATATATTCAGTTAGAAAACATTTATTTTAAATAGTAAAAATATTTAGTTTTTAGTTCTACTTTGGATTGAATAAATTCAGGCTTGGTGAGCAGAAGAGACTTCTTTAAAAAAAACATTAACATTAAAAAAAAAAAATTTGACTGGTAGTGTACATGCACCTTATTTATTTTGTGACATAAAATGCTATGCTAAGTATTATGACGTGTAGATGTGTACTTTAATGTGTGCTTGCAAGAAGGGGATTACGATTTGTAAATTTAGCTCTGCTTATCCTGTGATCCAGAGTGTGTGCATTTTTTTTTTTTGTGCCAATCTCACGTCACTCACTCACACTAGTCATATTGCGTTTATACGCCATCTGGATTACTGAACTGTGGCTTAGTGGAATAAATACTGTATGTTTGTGCCAATACACAAGTGTGCTAGTTGCTGAAACAGTTGAGTTAGGTACTCTTTTGTAACTTACTTGGGTGCCCTTCTATAAATGTGTTTTTAATTTGTTAAAATCCATCAAACCTACAGTACACATACTCATCATTCACTGTATTGTTCATTCATGAAAAAGAGAACCATATTATTTTGCTTATAATTAACACTTTCTTTCGTCCGTCTTTATACCAGTGATATAGACCTTGTGGTTTTTGGTCACTGGGAGACTTTACCTCTATGGACTCTGGAAGAGGCGCTCCGCAAGAGAAAAATTGCAGATGAAAACTCTGTCAAAGTCCTGGACAAAGCAACGGTATGAGCACTGCTTTGTGTCAGAAATCTATGTTGGCTGTTTTTGATGTCTGTCAGACATCCCTGCTTGTGTTTAACACTCTGTGTGTTTATAGGTCCCCATCATTAAACTGACAGACTTGCACACAGAGGTAAAAGTGGACATCAGCTTTAACGTACAGAATGGTGTTAAAGCTGCAAACCTCATCAAGGACTTTAAACAGGTGATTGTGGAGATTTTTTTTAAAGTCATAAATTACTATTTTGAGTTGTTTAGGTTTTAGAAACTCATTTTAACTGCATTTTCACCATCTCGGATTAGTTCACTTCCAGAATAAAAATTTCCTGATAATTTACTCATCCCTGTGTCATCAGAGATGTTCATGTCTTTTTTTCCAAAGTCGAAGAGAAATTAAGGTTTTTGAGAAAAACATTCCAGGATTTTTCTCCATATAGTGGACTTCAATGGTGGCCAACGTTGAATCTAGTGAAATGATCGGTCGTTTTCCAAAAGAAAAAAAGTTACAATTTATATACTTTTTAACCACAGATTCTCAAGAAAGTCGAGCACCCTTTACAAAAACGTCAGACGATTTTAAAGTTTTTCGCCCTACCCTACCTTTTTGAACTGAAGAACCCAGATGAAGAACTAACCACGCATGACCTTTCTAACATGACTAGATGCGCATTGCAGAGCTACTACAAAATGAACATTTGTGGTTAAAATGTATATATATTTTTTATTTTAATTTTTTTAAGAAAATGACAGATTGTTTCGCTAGATAAGACCCTTATTCTTCAGCTGGGATCATGCAGAGCTTTTTGAAGCTGCATTGAAACTATAATTTGGACCTTCAACCAGTTGGCCACCTATATGCAGAAAAATCCTGGAATGTTTTGCTCTAAAACTGAAGAAAGAAAGACATGAACATCTTGGATGACATGAGGGTGAGTATATTATCAAGACATTTTTATTCTGGAAGTGAAATCATCTTTAAAGTCAAGTGCACACTACAAGACTCAAGTCCAACGTCCTATTTTATGTCCTAATACGTGATACGAAGTCCTAGATTGTACATGATGTTGAATCTCATCTAGTGTAGTCTCAGCCTCAGACGTCACGCCCACGGAACATTGGCTAAACGTCTGATGCATATGGTACACTTAACTGGAAACACTTCAGGAATGTAGAATTCATCATCTGATTAGTTGAATTTGACTTTTATTTTCGTGGCGTTTATTTTCGGTCCGCCGGGAAACAAAGCGCCGACTGATTTACTCTTGTGTTTTGCTAAGAGGTGCTTATGCAGACGCCATTGTTGTTATACACTTTTGCAACGTTCGCGAACAAATTACTGTGTGAGAATGTATTGCAGGAATGCCCCATTAGTTATGGACTAATGATTTCTGTAGATACTATGCACAGCCTTTAAATTGGAGGTGGTCTTCAGTCTTGTAGTTGCAGTCTTTATACAGATTTATTTTCTGACTTGTGTGTATTTTTGTGTGTGTTTCAGCAATTTCCTGTGTTACCATACCTGGTGCTGGTTTTGAAGCAGTTTCTACTGCAAAGAGAGCTGAATGAGGTTTTTACAGGAGGAATTGGATCATACAGTCTGTTCCTCATGGTTGTCAGCTTCTTACAGGTAACACACTTTTACACACTCAAATGCACACACACTGTCTCACTAGTACACCAAAAGAAGTGCTGTTAACAAACATGTGCACTGTGACAGTAAAAATGGTTACGTTCTTACTAAAGATTTCTATTTCAAATAAATGCTGTTCTTTCTACTCTGAGTAAATTGCGGTTTCTACTGAAATATTAATCTGCACAGTTGCAAAACGTTGATAATAATAATAATAATAAATGGCTGCTAAAAACAACTTCAAATGCACACAACTCATCACTTTTTGTGAATATTAACTTGCTTAAGCTGGCTTTTGTTATCAGAGCCAGAGGTATTTGCCTAATCAGATTTGCCTCCAATCAAGTTAAAATCACCCATTTAATGATAATTGTTCATAGGCTTTGTGTTAATACAACAATTCCATTACAAAATTTGTGTTCTCTTCTATTTCCCAGCTGCACTACAGAGAGGACGCATGTAGTTCAAACCCAAACCTGGGTGTACTGCTGATTGAGTTTTTCGAGCTGTACGGACGGCATTTTAACTACCTGAAGACGGGCATCAGGATCAAAGACGGTGGCTCATACCTGGCCAAGGATGAAGTGCAGAAAGGCATGCTGGATGGGTACAGACCCTCTATGCTTTACATTGAGGATCCTTTGCAGCCAGGTACAAACACAAACCCACAGGCACATTTAAAACTGCTTAGAGGGATAGTTCAACCAAAAATGAACCCTAATGTCGTTCCAAACTTGTAAGACGTTTGTTCATTTTTGAAACACAAATTAAGATATTTTTGATAAAAACCAACAGCTTTCTGACCCTGCATAGACAGCAACACAACTGAAACTTTTAAGACGAAGAAAGGTAGTAAGGACTCCGTTAAAATAGTCCATGTGACATCAGTAGTTTAACCTTAATTTTATGAAGCTACGAGAATGCTTTTTGTGTGCAAACAAAACAAAAATAACAACTTTATTCATTTTTGTCTGAACTATATCTTTAACATTTTAAAACAGTTTAACAGATATGAAAATGTCATTGTATAGGATTGTATAGATGTTGTTCTGATTCATATCATTTGTGTCATAGAAAATGATGTTGGGCGAAGTTCATATGGGGCGATGCAGGTGAAAGAGGCTTTTGATTACGCTTACGTTGTCTTAAGTCATGCTGTGTCCCCAATTGCCAAGTACTATCCCAACAACAAGGCAGAGAGGTGAGACAATATGTGTGTTTAAAATGTTTAGTTTTCTTAGTTTTAAGGATGGGCAGAACATTAGTTATTTTTTGGTATTTTATTAATTTAAAAAGAGTTTCTTTATTGACCCATGATGTAATATGTAGTCTGGACACTATGACAGTAGTATTCAAGCTCTTTTGGTTTAAGAAATGTCAGTGGCAATATGCATTGCTTTATTGAACATAGATAATGAGTCTTGTTCACTAGTATTTACAAGGATTATTTGTATTTTAGTTTACAACACATGTATATGCATGTGAATTCTTAAACTGGTTCTAATGTTAATGTATTTGGAGTATTCTAATCACCCATAGTTATAGGGCTGGGCGATAATTCGATAACGATAATTATCGCGACACGATAATGACAGTTCGTTAAGCACTCGATAATGTTTACGCACTATGCGTAACGCTGCGCAGGCATTTTGCTGCCTGCACTTCCGGATGCCGCACGCAGTATTTAGTTTACAGCCACAGGGCTCTACAGTGCGACCATTTCACTCGCATTTGCGACTAAAAATTTGTACGTGCGACTGTAAAAAAAAAAATATTTAGAGCACCATGTGAGACTGATCCGATCAGCATATTTGTGTTTGCGCTCAGCGGAGCTTCAAAGGTTTCTACGTGTTTTTGCAATGTTGAGTAATGTATCACAGACATATCTCACCAATCCTTTCATAAATAAAGTATAGAGAGAGTGTAAATAAGAGATTGATTGTTCAGTAAAGAGAGCGTCGATGTTTATAATAGAGCTTTGTGATATCGCGAACTAAGATGAGTGACAGCTTTTAAATTTTTTTAAGTGAGTTTGTAAATGAGATATTGATCTAACACAGCTAAAATAAACAACGTTATTATTAAGTGACTTACATTGTCTGACTACAACAGTATGCCTGATTTTGCTCTATTTCGTCGTCAAAGGTAATCTGAAACAAGTCACAACTGCGCGCATCTCCACTCAAACACAGCAGTGTTTCATTCATGAATGAACTTGCGTTTTTAAACGAATCTAGTAAAATGATTCAATTTCCCATTCATAACGATAGTCACTCGCTTTATTCTCGAATGAACCATCCGTTCGAACGAATCAAAAGAATGATATGATTCAGTAATTAAATCAGTGTCTTGCCGCCACCTGCTGGCAGATCTGTTAAGTTATTTAAATCTTTAAAAACAAAGGTAAAAAACAAAATTCCCCTGTAAATCACTTTGATGAGTCAAATATCACCTCGTAATAGGAAGGCTAATTTTTTATCAGAGTTTTGATTATTGTTTGGAATGTGCTCCTAAAATTTTGACTGTGCTCCTGAATTTTTTAAGTTAGGAAAGTAAGCGAAGAGCCCTGAGCCATATATTTTTTATTATTTATATTGTCAGACAGCCAAAACATTTTACAAAATGTGTTAAATCAGCTGCACAAAGGGATTGGCATGCTGAAAAGATTCTCTATTCTTATTTTTGTTGAATGATAAATATACTTAAAAATCACTTTAACTCTGCTTTTACAGTCAGAGCCATGTTACAAATGTTGTATCATATCATATCACGGTTCTTATTTTTTTATAAAAACGTTTTATATATTCTATTAATATTAATAATATTGTATTCTATTGATGTTGATTTTACTAGTAATATTCTAATCTGTATTCTACCTCAATGGATCATTGTTTGGAAAGTATTTGTCATGTTCTGACAATAGACCATAAATAATAATTAACTGTCTGGTTTTTCTTTCATTCAGGAGTAAAACTCTGCCTTTAAAATTGATAGATATAAAGATTTGACATTTATCGTGATAATTATCGATATCGACTGATATGAAAAAAATTATCGTGATAATTTTTTTTGCCATATCGCCCAGCCCTACATAGTAATTTGCATAAACATACAGTGGTGGCCAAAATTATTAGAACTCTAGTATTTTCACCAGGTTTTAAGTCAGTTATTTCTATCTTTTGCTGTAGTGTGTCAGTAGGAAATAGCAGTTTACATTTCCAAACATTAATTTTGCCATTAATTGTAACATTCCAGTGAGATTTTTGTTTGCACAAAATTTTTGTGTTGTCAGAATCCTTGTGCAAACAAAAATCCCACTGGATTATTACAATTAATGGCAAAATGAATGTTTGGAAATGTAAACCGATATTTCCTACTGACACACTACAGCAAAAGATTTAAGACTTAAATCCATTTTTAGCTAGTGAAAATACTAGTGTTCTAATAATTTTGGCCAAAAAAACTGCAAACTGACAGATTAACATTGTGAAATCTAATAATAATAGTCATAGATGAAAAAAAAATAGTGAGTAAAATTAGGATCTACGTAAGATAGGATTCATGATTGGTGCTATCTTTTCCCCCACAGTATTCTAGGTAGAATAATCCGCGTCACACAGGAAGTAGCAGAGTACCGTGACTGGATCAGTGCGCAGTGGGGCCAGAGGAGCAACAATGAGCCGGTGCTCAACTGTAATGGTAAGACATTATCCCTGAGCTCATTTGGTCTATCTTTCACTTTAGAAAGCTGAATATCCATTTTTTGTTTCTCCATAGCAAATGATGTCACGCTGCTAGTCGAGTCTGAGAAGCTTGACGAGTGTAATAATAACTTTTCAGAAGATAGTGCGATGCTTCCCACTGTTCCCCGGAGCAAAATGTCATCAAACTCCTCCTCTCCTTCCCCCTCTTCCCCTTCATCACCATCATCGTCTTCACCATCTTCAACTGCCTCTAGCTCAAGTGATGCGGTAAGTTCTTATATCCATATATATATATATATATATATCCATGCAAATCTACATTTTCTTTTTGAAGACGCATATGAAAAGATGCAATCCGGCACACTATCAATACTTGCTAGATATTAAAGTTTATTATCACAAGCACAAGCAATGTTTCAGTCCACTGAGCACCTCTTTGAACACACCTAAAATGTTATTATAGATTTTCTTTCTATATGTAAAAGATTTTGAGGAAAACACTCCAGGATTTTTCTCCATATAGTGAACATCAATGATGGTCAATGGGTTGAAGGTCCAAATTGCAGTTTCAGTGCAGCTTTAAAGGGCTCTACATGATCCCAGCCCAAGGAACAAGGGTCTTATGTAGCCAAACAATCGTTAATTTTCTTAAAACAATAAAAATTTATATAATTTTTCACCAGAAATGCTTGTCTTGCACCAGCCCGACTTCACACATTGCATAATCATGTTGGAAAGGTCACGCATGACGTAGGCCAAAGTACCAACCCAGTGTTTACAAAACGGATGTGCAAAGAAAGTCAAATGCCCTTTACAAAAAAAGGTAAAACAACAATGTCAGATTATTTTTAAGTTAGAGGTGGTCATGAGATGGAGTTTTTTTGCCCTACCCTACCTTTTTGAACCAAAATTACACAGACAAAGGCAAGGCAAGTTTATTTATATAGCACATTTCATACACAATGGTAATTCAAAGTGCTGTAATAATAATCACAACAATAAAAACAAAGAATTTAAGAACATTTAAAATGATTTAAAAATGTATTTAAAATGAACTAAAACAGTTAAGAATAAAAATGATTATACATAAAATACAGTGCAAGAACTAACTACGTGTGACCTTTCCAATATGATTAAAGGAACACTCCACTTTTTTTGGAAATAGGCTCATTCTCCAACTCCCCCCGAGTTAATAAGTTGATTTTTACCGTTTTGAAATCCATTCAGCCGTTCTCCTGTTCTGGCGACATCACTTTTAGCATAGCTTAGCATAAATCATTGAATCCTATTAGACCAGTAGCATCGCGTTCAAAAATGACCAACGAGTTTCGATATTTGTCCTATTTAAAACTTGACTCTTCTGCAGTTATATCGTGTACTAAGACCAGCGGAAATGTAAAGCTGCGGTTTTCTAGGCCGATAAGATTAGGAACTACACTCCCATTCCGGCGTAATAGTCAAGGAAGTTTGCTGCCGTAACATGACCGAAGCAGGCGCAGTAATACCACACAGCACATGTGCAAATGTTTACTTCCGTCAACATATCCAACGTGCATGCAGCATAGGCAGCGTTCCTCGCCATGGAGACATTTTTGAGAGACGATTTAGAAGATATTTACTTTGGTGCAGATCCTGAACCGTATCAATTTGAACCAGAATTCACTGAAGCTAAGGTTTTGGTACGCGAAAGACAAGAAAGTGTGTCTGAACTGCCTGGGACAGAAGGGATGAGGAGAGCAGATTCGAGCTGGTGGGGCTTGCCAACCCATGCCAACTGAAAGTGAGTGCCTGTGTTGTCGCGAGTGGGACCAGGTATTGCCATCGATGGCAAGGGTGGATCTACCTGATGAGGAAGTTGCATGTCGCAACATCCGAGGACTTGGATGCAATGCTGCATCCTGCAGTAGTAGACTTTTTTTCCGGTTTGATCAAATAAACTAGAAAAAACGTCACACGCCGAGTGGACTTAATGGCCAGCTGTCGCAAGAGTAAGTTATTCCTGCAACCACTACAATATATAATATAAAGATTTTAAATGCATACTGTCAGTTTGCATTTTCAGGCTTATATTCATGATGTACACTTTTAGTCAAAACTGACTTTAAACACCACCGACTGTTCGCAATAACTTTCTTTTGCAATCATACATGGAATTTGGTCATAGCAAATACTAGGCCAACTGTTCGCCCAAAACTACTCTTCAGGGGTTGCATTTCACAGGTAACGTTAGCCAACAATATCATGTTTCACTTACAGCCGTGGGCGATGCTCCTCGTTGTCCTGTCTGTAACGTTAGTTTGAAGATTGTTGGGATCGCCGTGTCCTTTAGACGCCGTGCTGTAGTACCGGTAAAACTATCCAAATAGTCATCTGGTTCAAAATCCTCGGAGCAAACACGCCATTTCTTGATCGTTGCTAACGGTGTTTTGAGATCCATGTTCAGAGCAGCCAGCCATTGATTCATTAGTCGGAATTGCTTTTTTTTTTCGTGGGAATTCTATGAAACATGGTAGTAGAGTACGTCTTCGACTTACTATCACAGCCCCTTACAATGCACATAACCATAGCTAATCGCACACAGGTAAATCCAGCCACTAACAATTTACCAGCTGCAACTCTGACAGCTGCAACAACCGGAATTACACAAACTTAGCACCGGTCACATTGGAAGTTACCTAGCTGGGATCTAATTTCAGGCGCTTTGTGATATTACTGCGCCTGCTTCGGTCATGTTACGGCAGCAAACTTCCTTGACTATTACGCCAAAATGGGAGTGTAGTTCCTAATCTTATCGGCCTAGAAAACCGCAGCTTTACATTTCCGCTGGTCTTAGTACACGATATAACTGCAGAAGAGTCAAGTTTTAAATAGGACAAATATCGAAACTCGTTGGTCATTTTTGAACGCGATGCTACTGGTCTAATAGGATTCAATGATTTATGCTAAGCTATGCTAAAAGTGATATCGCCAGAACAGGAGAACGGCTGAATGGATTTCAAAACGGTAAAAATCAACTTATTAACTCGGGGGGAGTTGGAGAATGAGCCTATTTCCAAAAAAAGTGGAGTGTTCCTTTAAGTAATGCGTGAAGAAGTGCATGTGCATTGCAGAGCTAGTGCAAGATGAGCATTTGTGGTTAACAAGTATATAAACTTTTTTCAGATCGTTTTGCTAGGTAAGACCCTTATTCCTCGGCTGGGATTGTGTAGAGCTCTTTGAAGCTGTATTGAAGCTGCAGTTTGGATCTTCAACCACCATTTAAGTCCAGTATATGGAGAAAAATCCTGGAATGTTTTCCTCGTTTCTTTTCTTCTGTTTAAATAACAATCATTTTATTTATATTCAACTATTTTTAAAATGATTTTTTCCATTGACCCTAAAATAACATTAAATGCTGTTTTAGCTTAAAACCAAATATATTTTTGTAAAAGCATGTATTTTTTGCCTGGCTTTCTGCAGGACTCTGATGGAACGCCCTATAAAACTTCCAAAGCTTTGGGTGGCCGTGGCTCTAACTCATACAGTGAGAATACAGGAAGGAATCTGTCCAATCACAGGTCACAAAATCATTCAGCAACAGTGCCCACTCCCACTAATAAGGGCAATAAGGTAAGAACCTGATGGAAGTGACTACGATTCCATTTATGTTTGAAACATTGGAACAGTATCTCAGCAATACATTCACTGGTAACACTTTACTATAACATTGAATTAGTTAGCATTGGTTGACAAATTGATTTGGTATTGGTTAACAAATTCAAGGTATCATGAATTATTCCACAGTACTTGTTTAATGTCACTGTCCACTAATACATTTGTAACATTTTAAGTTGTATTTCCAAGTTACTTTTTTTCTCCTCTGCTTTAGCCTAATCCAGCTTTCTAATAAACCTTGCATTGTGTACCATGACTATGTATTTTAAAGAGATAGTTCACCCAGAAATGTCATTAATTACTCACCCTCATGTCTTTCCAGACCCGTAAGACCTTTGTTTATCTTTGGAACACAAATTAAGATATTTTTGATGAAATCCCTGTGTAGACAGCGACGCAACTGTCATGTTCAAGGCCCAGAAAGGAAGTAAAGACATTGTTAAAATAGTCCATGTGACATCAGTGGTTCAACCATGGTTTTATGAAGCTATGAGAATACTTTTTGTGCACAAAGAAAACACATAACGACTTGTATTCAACATTTTTTCTCTTCTGTGTCAGTCTTGACGCTCGTTCACAAGAGCGTCGTGGTACTCTCGTGTATACGAGTAAAGGTGCGGTCACACTGCACTTTTCGTTCCATTGACTTCCATTCATACGCATGCGAATGCGTTAGACTGGAAACGCAAGCCTGTGCAAAATATTTTCGCATTTCGCTGCGTCTGAAAGTTCAAGCTTGGTGAATTCTGACCAACGAATTCGCATCACATGACTCTGTGTGACCAACAGGAGATCGATACGTCACAGCATGACCTCTAGCTGAATGATAAGAACCTTAAATTTAAACATTTAAAACTGCAGCACTGTGGTAAAGTGTAATAGATTGTATGTTTTTTACATTTAAATGTATTATTAGTGTCATGTGCTGAATTTAACTTTTTAAAAAGAAGCTGCATAGCATGACGTCATATCACGACCGTTGCAGCAGCATCCGAAGGAATTTCGCATGCTCAAAGTCTAGTGTGACCGGGGCTTAAAAGACTGACACAGAAGAGAAGAAATTGTTAAATATATTTGTTTATTTTCTTTTGTTTGTGCACAAAAAGTGTTCTCGCAGCTCCATAAAATTACGGTTGAACCACTAATGTCACATGGATTTTAATGATGTCCTTACTATCTTTCCGGACCTTAAATGTATCAGTTGCTGTCTATGCAGGGTCTGAAAGCTCTCAGATTTCATCAAAAATATCTTAATTTGTGTTCCAAAGATGAACGAAAACCTTACGGGTTTGGAACAACATGAGGGTTAGTAATTCATGACAATGATGCTTGAAAAATGTTCTAATGTTAACAATGTAACATGTGGCATTGGAGTTTTATTGTTAGAGTTTACCTTAATATAAAAGTCATCTTTGATGTTTCTTTCTTTTCTTTTATTCAGAGTCGACAGCTTGCCAACAAAAGTGCTCAAGGGCAGCACAACAACCCCAACAAGATCCAGCAAAACAGCAAGTCCCAAAAATCCAACATGAAGAAGAGGAAACCTCAGCGTGAGGTAGCGCATGAGGACCTGTGTAGATAGGGGGAGCTGTTCTTGCAGACTCACACCTGCGCTTAACGTCTCTGACCACAGAAGGGTGCTGTGGGTATCATTTATCTCTCCTGTCCCACTGTTTAAGGGATGCGTGTGACTTTGTAGCTGGAAAAGGAAAAGGAAAAAAAAAAGAATAATTAATCATGTGGGAGAGTTTAGGCCTGATCTCCACTGGCTTCTGCACAGCTTTTGCTCACTGCCCATACGGGAGCTGCACTGCTCTACTGGAGATGTGGAGGACCAGAGAATGTAGGAGAGAGAATTCTACTTGAGCAATACCTTGAAGCCCTGGACTTTTGCCTCACTGAGGACAACTGAAATGAAAAAAGGATTCAAATGACAAAAAAAAAGTTATATTGAAAGTGCAAAGATTTTTAAATGTCTAAAAAAAACATGAAAATGTAATTAGTACAAAAATTATGCATGTTTTTTTTTTCTTTTTTTGAAGAGTGGTTCTTTTTTTTGTCATGTACGCAGATTATACAAATATTTGTACAAGAAAAAAAAATGATACAAAAAGAAAAAAACACAAAAAAACAAACAAAACACAAAATACCCCCAAAAATAGTGTCCAACATGGAAATGGTTTCATAATACTTTTATAGTATTGTTCAAATTTTGCCATGCTATAGATGTACACACATTAACCGGAAACAGCTCCTCACAGCTCGCTGTACGGGTTTGGGTTCGATTGCCAACACTTATCATCAGCCTCTTCTGCTGTTCTATTGTTTGTGTAATGATGTGGTTAGGCAGTGTGAGAGAGCTGTTAGTAGTTGACTACATATCCCCAAAACACACACAACTTGGTGTACACCGTGTGCATGTGTGTGTTTGTGTGTGAGCGGTTTGTCAGCAAGAGGAGTAATGTGTACTGACCTGGAAATTTGAAGAACACTACAGCTGTGGTTTTCAGTCTGCTTCTCTGAATGATCTGCCCATCACAAATAAGTTGTATTTGTTAATGTATTTATTTTTATCAAAGATAAACATGCTGGCAGCAGGGGCCAGACATTTTTGTGTTCTGTCTTACGACAGAGAGAATGGCTTGTCCTGTAGTGTGCTATATATATATTTTATTTTTTTCCTCTGAATGTCAACTACCCTTTTTTCGATAACAATTGAGTGACCAAGTTTATTTCTGAAAGTACATTTTAACAGATATAGAAAAGATGGTTTAAACTTTTTAATTTGTGGCTGGTCTACTAAGGAAGATGAGGTTATTTTTGTGTGACTTTTTATTTTTCTCCATTCCACTGGATTTCGATGTATTGAGAAAGAACGCCTGTTCTCTCTAAATTAATATTGCAATTCTTCAGATAAACAGTAGGTGGTGGTGTAACCTAAGGTTATTTCATGCACTGTAATTCCCCTGTCACCTTTTTTTTTTTTTTTAGATTTGCATAATAGTTTTCACAGTTCTCTGGTGTAAGTTTAAGAGATGATGGCTTTTGATGAGGAGGTAATATTAGTTACTCCACTTGTGTTGAGTGTATATGATGTTAAAAGCCAGTAGTATGTCTTGAAACAACGGATGCCACTGAAATAGAGTTGAGAGAGACGCAGAGATAGAACAAATTGAAAGATCATTAGTGCCACAGCCAGTGCTCCAGACAGGTTTACTTCACATGTATCCATGATCATCCATGCAATAAAAATTACAGCACAACTTTCAAACTTCAAGCTGGTACATTTACTATTCTATAAACTTTCTCTTGTTTGTTTGGAAAAGTTGCTATACATTTTGTACTGTCCTAATGTTAAGTGTACTAAATGTTGTTTGGACAATTTGTGATACCGTTTAATGTCTTGGTATTGGGCGTTTAGATAAACGCCACTGATTAAGCCAAGCGAATTAATACTATATTATAGTCAGCCGATACAGCAGAACAAAACTTAATACACAATATAAGTAAAACTGATATTATGGTCTCTCTCCAAGACCCAGATACGCTTTGTTAAAGACAGTTCTGTTTTTTGCAAATTTACTTTACGCACAAATTGAAAATACTGTTACCTTAAGAGGAATTTTGAAAAAAAAATGTATTAGATTGTAGCTGCATTTTTTGCATCTGAAGTGTCACAAATTACTGCACCAGGTTTAACATGACACTGAAAGCATTGATAATCTTAGTTCTGTTCAAATCCCGCTTCTAATTGTGTTCTTTGACTGTGGAAAACAAAGAACTGAGCAAATGATGCTTATCGTTTGCCTACCAGACTCGGACATTTATCTTACCCTCATCTCTATTGTCTTTGGCATGCCAATATAATACTTTGCTATTTATATGATCTGTGATTTATTTGTATATATATGAAGATAATACGGCAGTGGTTTGGGAACAATTGTTGCTGCTTGAGCAGTCATATCACACTTTCCAAAATCAGTCACCAAATAATCCAAAAAAAAAAAAAAAGAGGCAGAGATACTGTTTAATTCTACTTTTTGTATATTTCCTACTTTGTAGTGCCTGTCTGTGAAGTGTAGGCTATTGCAGCTGGTTCACTGATATGCACAAAGCACAGAACTGCAGCTTTCACAATGTTTCTATTGACTTCTCAATAGTCACATCTATGTTAAAAACTGGTAATCCCAAAAATAAGCGAATATTGAATATGCGTAAACGATTATATATTTTATTATTTTTTATATAATATTTCATGGTTGATCTTTATTTTGAAAACAAATTGTTTTGAGTCATTGTTTTGAGGCTGTGTCACTCATATTATTAGCTCTTATAGGCTACTATTAAGACATCAATATGTTTTGTATATTTTTGTGAGAATGAAAAGGGAATAAAGCTCAATTTTGGACTCAATCATAAGGAAGATCTGTATTCTACAATAATAAAATGCACTTTAAAAACAGCAGTGTAGCTGTGTTATATGTACAGTTTACATTTATTTTTCTTGCAGATGCCTTATAGACACTATATACTACATTGTATTGTAGAAGTATTCACCATGAAGCTTACACTAGTTGTAGATGTACCTGAGAGAAAATAGATTTCACAGCAGTAGGAATTTAAAAGCTTGTTGTTTTGGACAAGAATGGACATAGACATTTGTACATTTTATGGGTTTGGCTTCCGGTCCCATCTGCGCCCAGCTGTTTTTAGCCCTACAAAACAGCTCATTTTGCTGCTTGATATTGCAAATTGGTGTGTCTTACCATATTAATTTAATGTATTATCTTAATTATGAACACACTGGTTTGTAGTGCAAACAGTTTTAGCGTTTACTGCATGTTTTTCTTCTCACTATTTCCCTATAGTGGCTAATGAACCGGAAGTCTCGCCCATAGGCTTACATTTGCGTTGATGAAAAAGGTAAAAAATAGTAAAGCTTGTAGATAGGGAGTACATGTTAAGAAAAAAATTCATAATATTTTTAGAATGACATAATTTCTTTTTTTTTTCAAACCTAGTCTGCATTTTTTTATATGTATTTATTTTCCAAATGAGCTGTAACTCATAATTATTGATTATATTTGTTTTAATTTTAAGCTAAAACCGCCTGTACTTTGATTTTGCTGTAAATAAAGCAAACCTTTGATACTAATTACATTTTTTTTTGTAAAAAATCTAATAACATGAAAACTTTGGACATTTTTTATACTTGAAACTAAAACTATGATAACTTTACTACATTAAATTTTTGTTTCACAGGAAAAAATACACAGTCCTTGAGTATGTTTGTATTGAATGGACATGGTCAAAAAATATATATTTTTTAAGACATTTACAGAATGCAATCACCAATTCTCATAGTTGATACCTTCAAAAATTAGATTTTTTTTCTTCAAACCTAGTCTGGGGGTAAAATGCCTAGTTACTCTGTTCTGAACATTAAATCCTTTGTTTTTCCATCAGATGTATTTTAACTAGTTGGTTGAATAAAAATATTTGGGTTTTATATTTAAAAATTAGCATCAGGTAACAATATTTTTCAAATAAGCAATAATTTTGTAATTCATAATTATTGATTATTATTTTTTAAATGATAAGCTAAAACTGCCCATACTCTGATTTTGCAGTAAATGTATAAAGCAAATCGCTTTGACAGACCCCCCATGGGGGCATTTTACCTCACCTTTGGGGCAAAACGCCCTTTTGGTACTAATTACATTTTTGTTAAAAATCTAATAACTTGAAAACTGACATTTTTCATACTTGAAACTAAAACTATGATAACTATTCCAGGCACATTCAACTTTAGTTTCACAGGAAAAAAATACAGTCCTTAAATATGTTTGTATTGTTTGGACATTCACTAGAATGCCCCCAGGAGACATGGCTTAATTACTAGTTACTCTGGTATAAACATCAAATCCTTTGCTTTTCTATCAGATGTATTCTAACCAGTTGGTTAGATCAAAATATTAGTATTTTATATTTAATAAACTTCAAGTTAGTATAGTAAAGTAACAATAGTATAGTAACAAGTCAAAAGAGATCCAACTATTTGAGAATCTGGAATCTGAGGGTGCAAAAAAATCTAAATATTAAGAAAATGCAGTTCTTAGCAATGCATATTACTAATCAAAAATGAAGTTTTGATATATTTATGATAGGAAATTTACAAAATATCTTCATGGAACATGATCTTTACTTAATATCCTTTTATATTAATATTAATAAAAAATGATCATTTTGACCCATACAATATATTTTTGGTAATCGCTACAAATATACCCATGCTACAAACCATGACTGGTTTTGTGGTGCAGGGTCACGAATAAGTCATTATAATTTTGTAAATCATAATTGTTCATTATAAAGCTTCCTGATTTTGCTGTAAATGTATAAAGCAATTTGTTTTTTCAGACGGGGGGCATTTTACCCCACCCATGGGGACATTTCACCCCATTTAATTTTTGTTAAAAATCTAATAACATAAAAACATGGACACTGGACATTTTTCATGTTTTGTTTATAATTGATGTCATTGTCACTAAAACTATGATAACTTTCTGGACGCATTCAACTTTTGTTTCACAGGGAAAAATAAATACATTTAAGAAGACATTCACAGTATTCTCACAGTCCATACCTCACAGAAATAGTACATCCCTTGCAGTCTTGTTTTTACTGCACGCGGGGAGGCGCGCGCAAAGCAGACGTGATCCGCGCGGTAGTTTCCGTAGCGCGTGCACAGTTTGTGATCGAGCCGCCTGAGCTGGAGCCTCAGCGAGAGAGAGACAGTTAGACAAGATTTCACACAGTCAAACACGGAACTGAGGGGCCAAAATCAAATGTATCTCACCGCTGTGGGCTTCTGCAGTAAACAACGGTTCAGTACGCGACGACAGCGGCCAGGTGAGTGAAGTTTCTCACTTCAGCGGATTTAATACCTGTAGAGTTCAGTTACCTGGACTCTCGAGGGAAACTGAGCGAACAGAGATGTTCTTTGTTCATTCGTTTTAGATTGTTATATTAAGTGACTTATTTACATTTTCGGTTAAACGAGTTCTTTTTCTAGTTTGCTTGGGTTCATCTCTACAGGGCGCTTTCGTGTCTTTAGCGCATCAGTTCGGCACAGAGAGAATGAGTAAACATTCCTGACTGAAGATCTGTATTATTCTTGTATACTATTTCTGAATACATGAGGAAGGATTGTGGTCCGGTCTTATAGAAAGAGTTGGAAATGCCCTGAAATAGACATAAAATGTTTCTGTATCAGATTTAGCTCAAACACATCTTCATTTTGCCCTGTCCTGCGAAACTAGTGGTCGCGTTACTGAGGTGTCATTTGGGTCCAAAATCTTTCTGAAAACAGATAGTATGGTGTTCAGTTACCCTGATATTCAAAGACAATCAATACAACTGACACCGCAATTTTCAGGCAGTGTCTGCTAAATTGTGGAAGTAACTGGTTTGCTTCTGAACATAAATGGTTTCTGTACAGGAACTGAATATGTGAGTGTGCATGAATCTGAGTGCACTGGAAGCGTATCGTATGCAAGTGTACTGTGAGCAAACAAAACCACGGGGTTTACCATCTGAAAGTGAACAGAGGAGAAGGACAGGGGTGAAACAGATGCCCTCAAGGCAAACAATTAAACTCATGTGGATTAAGAAAACAGATTAGAAATTAATAAATTCAGTGTAACATTTTACCAGTAGGTAAATACCAGAGATGAATGAGAACTGTGGAAGCTCAATGAAGCAACATCCAGATCTGTGACTTTGTGTGTGTGTGTGTGTGTGTGTGTGAAAACACTATTAGATGTCTCTTTACCATTGCTGCTGTCTTTCACATGCTGATGTTGCAAAGTTACCCTGTTCTCCAAGAAATGCTTACTGGTTAAAATGGTTTGACTGATGTCTGCTGGACAACGGGGTGCTTTGTTTTGTAATGTCGTTGTATTTGATTTCACAGGTTTCCCTTAGTCATCAAAGACGTGGAAAATCATGAAATTATAATATTTGTTTTGCCTGGAAATATGATAGTGTGAATCTTAATGTTTGTGGTTATGCTCTGGACTTAAATTTAAAAAGCGAATCCTTCATGTGTGCAAATATTTACTTATTTATTTAATTTTGGAAACGTTTGTACATTTGTGGTGATCCGCTTCAGCAATCTTTTAAGACTTGTTTAAAAAAAAAACCTTGACATAAATGACTGGAAAAGTCATGGTCATAATGGGTGGGAACCTATTACATGACTGAAGAAGAACCATCGTCTCTAATTTTCTGTAAATTGCTGCAAATAAGTGTAAAAATAAATCAAATATCCAAGTATAAAAATAAATATTAGTGTTTTCTGTAGTTTAAAAGAAGTGTATACACTTTAAACGTTTTTGAACAGTAAGATCTTTAATGTTTTTTCTTCTGCTCACCAAGCCTGCATTTATTTGATCCAAAGTACGGTAAAAAACAGTAAAATTTGAAATATTAAAAAACTAATAACTAAAAACTGCTTTCTTAACATTTATTATTATTATTATTATTAGCAATATTTAAAACAGTGGAGTAGGGCTGGGCGATTTGGCCTAAAATCAAAATCTCGATTAATTGAACATTTTAACTCGATTACGATTAATGAACGATTATTTTATTTATTAATAAAATTATATTTAATTATATTTATATAATATATATATATATATTTTTTTTGCCCTCATAGTTCACTGACAAGTTTTGTACAGTAAATATGCTCACATATTTCAAGTGAGAGATTTTTGAATGAAGGGTGCATTACTTGATTTTAAAATAACTGAAGGAAACACACACTATCTACGATTATTTATTGAACATCAGTGTTGAACAACTGAAATTAAAGCACACATTGCTTAAAACGAACAGTCAAATTTTTCTTAAATTAGTGAAAATAAATAACTTGCACTTTTGGAAACAAAATAAATTATTTTCAATGTTTCAATGAAAATAAGCAGTATCTCTTCTTAATAAAATTACTCTTGTATGTATGTATGTATATATATCACAAGTTTTAGATTTTAGAAATGCACATTTGACAGTAGCAGAGTTGACAGCTTCTGTTTCTGTAAGTATCTGTAAAAATAACAGCTTCATCTTTCATACATTTGCATACATTTGTAGATTACCACTACCACGGTAAAGAATTTGTAATGAAAAACAGCATCCTGAAGACATTCAGTATAATTACAAATGTACAACAAACAACTGTAATGACTAACAAAAAAAATATATATATTGTAATTATATTCCATTACTCCTTTAATATATTTAGCACATTATTAATATAATAAAATTCTATATGAATATTTTACTTTTCTGCCATGCCATGGTTACTGTCAGTGTTACTACAGTAAAACCATGGTAAACGTTGGTGATTTGTAGATTGAAACGCCGGATCGTCAGAGTACTGTCAATTACACTTGTTTAATTTAAAAAAATAAAAATAATTGCCCTATATTGGCATTGTAAGCATATGATTTAAAAACATTTTTATATAAAATTATTAGTAAAACATTTTATACATCTTTATTTGACCTCAAAGTAGAGACCTGCACAGAAACAGAGTACGGCGCGGGACAAAACTTGATGCGCGAGTGGGTAGAAACTTGTGTGTGTGCGGGATGCGGGAGAATAAAATGATTGGAGGGACTCCCGGAAAATAGAAATATATAAACATAAAATATCTAAAAACATACAAATTGTTATTCATCTATTACAAAAAAGCAACACGAACAACTAATATAACTTCAAAATGATTAACAGGTGCAAGAATAGGAAGTTTCTGGAATGCAAGAATCCACTCACCGAAAGTTCTTGCGCACTGCTTAATATTGCGTGCGCACGAATCCACTCATTGCAACACACGAAGTGTAGACACTGTTAAATAATCATTGTGCATATTTTCATTGTGTTATAAGAGTTGTATGAGATCGCGATGAACTGAGATAGGCAGGGAGCATTGTTTGCTCGCATTCTGCCATGCATGCACACAGCATGCTTGCTTTTCTGTCAAGAATAAGATCAATGTACTCAAAAAATATGTATAGGTAACTTCAATGCAGGCTTTTGCGGGCGGGAGAGGGACAAAATATGAATCTCACGGAGTGGGACGAGATATTCCGTGCTGACTGAAAAATCTGTCACGGACAGGTCTCTACCTCTAAGCATATCAGCTCCCGCGCCCCCCTCTGTGAACTCTGGCGCCTCGGTGTTTTTAAAGGGAAAGTAATCGAAATAATCGTCCTTGAAAAATTTGATCGATTATAGGTTCTGAATGTCGATTTCGATTACTTTTCGATTAATCGCCCAGCCCTACAGTGGAGTTCTTTTTTCAGGATTCTTTGAATGGAAAGATCCAAAAATTCATTATAGACTACACCATTCAAAAGCTTGGAGTCAGTATAATTTTTTTTCTTTTAGGGAATAAATTATAGAAATTAATACTTTGATCAAAAGTGATGAGAAAGACATTTGTAATGTTACAAATGCTGTTCTTCTGAACTTTCTATTTATCAGATAAACCTGAAAAGAATTCTACTCTATTCTATTTTTAACATAATAATAAAAAAATATATTTTTTGAGCAGTAAATCAGAATGTTAAATGATTTCTAAAGGATCATGTGACTGGAGTAATCCTAAACATTCAGCTTTGAAATCACAGGAAAAAAATTACATTTTAAATTATATTCAAATAGAAAACAGTTATTTTAAACAGTAAAAATCTTTTGACTGGTACACTCAAAAAAATGATTTGTTGGACTTACATAAAAAAAGAGTGTCAAGTGGTTCCACGCAAGCATGTTAAGTAGTTTCTACAAGTAACAATATAGTTGAATGAACAAAAGAAATTCTGGTAAAGTTGACAAAATATTTCTAAGTGCATATAACCCTTTCAGATTTGTCACTATTACATTTTAGTTATATGTACATTTTATGTAGTAATGTTATGTTACAATTATGAACTTTTAATATGTAAGGTGAACATGTTCTTTATTGATTTTATTAACTTTATGTATTTGCTCTACAAGTGTAAAACTTAAATAATCAAGCATATTTTCAGAAAATTTATTTTATTTGCAAAGTTTTGCAACATACAAGTGATAAGAATTGTAAAACAATTGCAATTTCACAGATCCTTTGAAACAAATACACTACAACATCAATAATGAAACAGTAAACATTCTTCACAAGGTCTTTTAAAGTGCAACTGGTATTAAGAATTTATAATAATCTTACTTAAAAAATAAAAATGAATGAAATGTCTTTTGAAATTAAGCAGCATGCCCTAAAATGATGATATGAATGATGATATTTCAGCTTAACAGCTTAAATAAGAGTTAAAAAAAAATAATAATTCAAGACTGAAAAGGCTGTCACAAAATGCCACAGTGATCTTTTTTGATATTTCAGACAGTTTGAGCCATTGGTAAAGAAAAGATTGCAACTGAGATTAATCTTATAAACAACTGATTTTTTTTTTTTTTTTCACAGTTCATACACACAAAACATTTGCTCAAGCATGGCGGCATGCCTCAAAAAAAACTGCAGAACTCCATTTCAAATTTTGGTCCCATCAACAAAGGTTATATTAAAACTGGACCCTAATTTTAAAACCAGAAACAAATTGCTCTTCACACACAAAAAAAGCATCTTCATTCTGTACAAATGAAAGAGAAATTATGATGTAACGATTCAACCAACCCGTTTGCTCTTGAGAACCTGCATTTCTGAGCATCAAGTTTCAGCAACACTTTCTGTAAAAACTTAAGTGTACTTCAGGTCTGCTGGATAACAGATTCAAGCTGTAAATGACTCCTAAAAAAAAAGAGCACAAGCCTTGGTGACCTTCACTCCCTCAACTATCTGTCCAACATCTGATGGTGGGTCACAGGCTTCTGCATCTTCAGGTCTGACGATGTAAACTCCACTTACAGTATTGGCCAAGTCTCTCTCTGAATTCTTAAAGTCTGTGTCCTAAAAAAACACAAAAACAGTAACACTGTTCAGTCACTGTAATTGCATCAAAAATGCAGGTTGTAAACATAACAATAGAAAGAAAAAAAAAATACTTCGTAATACATCCATCCATAAAAATAAAATAACCTCAGAATTTTGTATCAACTGTCCATTCCTTAATGAGTTGCCCAAGAAAAAAAAAAAAAATCTAGATATCAAGGTACCATCAAGCACTATTAATGCTATCACAACTACACCCGAGTTACTTACCAAGCAACTCGGTTTAAGTTCTTCCATTTAAACATTACTCTACTGTGCTTGTTAGGGTTGTCAAAAGTACAGGTTTCAGCACGAGCGTTTCCTGCAATAATTTTTTGCAGATTTTAAAACACGGCTGATTGGCCATAGGTTTCATGTGCTCAACAAATATGACTGTGATTGGCTACGATGATCATCACTTCACGTTCTTCACAGAGCGCTCACACAGATTAGCACAGCAGAACTTTTAAAAAGCCACATCTATCTGCGGATCAGTCAGAGGTTCCTTAATTTATATATATATGCTTAGACAAATCTGTTGAGAGACATGGTTTACAAAGGCTACCATGTGGGAGTGTAATCTGTGTAAGTACTCAGTGAAGAGTGTGAAGCAATGATCATTGCAGCCAATCACAGTGATCTGTCGAGCACATGAACACTATGGCCAACAATTGTGTTTGTGAATCCGCTCAACAATGCTCAATTCCCAGAAATGCTGCTATCATCACAGTTTCAGTACTATGTGACAGTACTACTTCTGACAACCCTAAATAAATGTATCTATATTTCTTGACTATAAAATGTGGATTGACCATATACGAGCCCTGTTTTTTATTGTCTAGTGAAGGGGGAAACTTTAAATATTCACAAAAAAAAAAAAAAAACCTGAAGTGCAGAGAGCTGAGAACACTTACTGCATACTCCTTCATGAGGTTTCCCTAGTCTTCATTAAGATACACAGAAAGTGCTCTGAGAATGCAAGCTCTCCGAGTTGGGATGGTCTCATTCTGTAGAAGAGTAGAGACATTAAGAATGGACAATGACAAAACACCATTTTAAAGTTTTTAATTACAAGCATCATAAATGCAAATAACAAACCTCGTTTAACAACTATTTAACAGGATGGTAAAGAATTATGAGATATTCATACCTGACAAAGTCACTGACTTCTCAATATTCGCGCTTTTTGCTATCTCCCGTTCTCTTCTGTTACTCCGCCTCCAAGTGAACGGCTACGGTAACCCAGTCATTTTTTGTTTGATCCATCACTCTAAAAGAGAGAAAAAACTGATTATGCAGCACGTATATGGATAGCACAAACCTTATAATCAACGGGTGGATAACGATCTGCCAATTCACCCAACGCTATAAATAAAACATGCCTTTAACGCGGTTCCAATTCAAAAGATCAATAGTGTTCGTTGTACCAAGAGCTTAACTTTCTTGCTATAAAAGTTTGCTATGTACAGCGTTATTTATTGCTATATATAGTGTTTCAACAATGTGATCTAGTCAATACTGATATTTTGCAGTTCTTTCACTGCCACATGCTTGCCTAGAGAAACATTAGTTAGCATCACTGCATAAAAATAATACATTCTAAAACTCAGAAATACACCAATATCTTAAATTAATTTAACTATGCATCACTATTTCCTGACGTAATTCAACAGGATGGTAAAGTATCTATGAAATATTCATACCTGAAAAAGTCACCATCTTGTCCTTCTCAAGCTTCGCGCTTTCTTCTCTGTTGCTCCGCCTGCAAATGAGCAGCTACGGTATCCGCAAAGATCAAATTTCATGGGGTTTTGCGTTTTACTCTACAATGTTAAGTTGTCCAATCAAACCCTTATTAAGTAAAGCCTACAGTACAACATTTTTGTAGAAATAACATAGTTAACTTGTGTTAATTTAGTTACTTGCATTTTTTATGTACAGTGTACAAGGGTGGGTGTAGTAAAACTAACAATAGTGAAAGTTCATTTTTTTGAGTGTAGTGTAAATAAAGGTTTTGCTATTACGTCAGAGTTGCTGTTTAGCTCTGTTTTTCATTTTGGTAAGTTTAAAGTAAAAGTGTCATTTTTATGTTCTGGCTCCAGCGTTTCACAATCTACATTATGCATAGTAACAGGTTAGTATGATGAATATAAATCAGTCATTGCTTAATTTATTCAAAAACAGGTAATGTTGTAAACTGAACATTTTGTGTGCTCATGTGCTTTTGAAGATGACTGATGCTTAAAAGGTCACACATCTGATCTCACCATAACGAGTCATTGTTTTACAGAATCTGGCTTGGCTGCCATATTCAGCACTGTACAGATGAACTTTTCTACTTATAGAAGTTCATGGTCGATGAAAGGGTTTAGGCAACTGGAAGCAATTCTGAAAGTTTGCTGTGACAAAAATCTTTGCTCTTTGGTTTCATAAACAGTCAGCTATTGGAACAGAACATTACTGTTGTCACCCGCTATAATGTTTTTACATTGGAACAACTGAAAGGGATTTTATATTTCTTTGGTTTTGGTTAATAATACCTATTGGCAAATTTAAAGTAACATTTTTAAATCATGTAATGTTCTGTCTGCTGTTAAATGGAGTTTTTGGACTTCATGACAGCAGACTTGTATTTTTACAATAAATATGCTAGGAAGTGTCAAATTAGTTGCTTCATGTCATCCAAATTAGCTTCTTAATGTCATTTTATATGTCACCCTGGATTACAAAACCAGTCTTAAAGGAAAAGTTCACTTCCAGAACAAAAATGTACAGATAATGTACTCAGTACTCACCCCCTTGCCATCTAAGATGTTCATGTCTTTCTTTCTTCAGTCATAAAGAAATTATGTTGTTTTTTTCTTTGTTGAGAAAAACATTTCAGGATTTTTCTCCGTAGTTGACTTCTATGGTGCCCTGAGTTTGAACTTCCAAAATGCAGTTTAAATCCGTCCCAAATGCGGTTGTAAACAATCCCAGCCAAGGAATAAGAATCTTACCTAGCGAAATGATCAGTTATTATTATTATTTTTTAATTATAATTGATATACTTTTTAACCTTGAACATTTGCCTTGTCTTGCTCTGCCTGAACTCTGTTTTTTCCGGTTCAAGACAGTTAGGGTATGTCGAAAAACTCCCATCTCATTTTCTCCCTCAACTTCAAAATCGAACTACATAACTGTTTTACCTTTTTTGTTAAGGGTGTTTGATCTTCTTTGCATCTTCACTATGCGAACACTGGGTCATCTGCAGTGATGTATGATGATTTTGAAGTGATTTTTGAAGCTGAGGGAGAAAATAAGATGATTTTCGACATACCCTAACTGTCTTAAACCGGAGAAAACAGAGTTCAGGCAGAGCAAGACAAGATGAGCGTTTGAGGTTAAAAAGTATATAAACTGTAATTAAAAAAAATAAACAAACAATCATTTCGCTAGATAAGACCCTTCTTCCTCGGCTGGGATCATTTAGAGCCCGTTGAAGCTGCATTTAAACTGCATTGTGTAAGTTCAAACGCGGGGCACCATAGAAGTCCAGTGTATGGAGAACAATCCTGAAATGTTTTCCTCAAAAAACATAATTTCTTTATGACTAAAGAAAGAAAGGCATGCAATTCTTGGATGACAAAGGGGTGAGTACAGTACATTTTTGTTCTGGAAGTGAACTTGTTTAAGTTGCATGGGTATATTTGTAGCAATAGCTAAAAATACATTGTATGGGTCAAAATGATCGATTTTTCTTTTATGTCAAATATCATTAGGATATTAAGTAAAGGTCATGTTCCATGAAGATATTTTGTAAATTTCCTAACATAAATATAAAAAAACTTAATTTTTGATTAGTAATGTGCATTGCTAAGAAATTAATTTGGACAACTTTAAAGGCGATTATCTGAATATTTAGATTTTTTTGCACCCTCAGATTCCAGATTTTCAAATTTTTGTATCCTAACAAACCATACATCAATGGATTGCTTATTTATTCCGCTTTGTATAAATCTCAATTTTCAAGGGTCACATAAGGATTAATGGGACATTGATTGTCCTACTTGATGGCAAAAGTGTGACTAAAAAGTGTGACTAAGTGTGCTTTCATTTTGAGAGTGAGCGGTCTATAAAAATCTATGAGAGTGAGATGTATAGGTTTCAGTTTGACATAAAATGCCTGATAATCTTTCTAGTCAGTTTTGAGTAATGGCCGTTATGAGCCTTTACAGTATATGCACAAACTGTGCAGATTGGTATACCACCCAAAGCTGCATTGTTAAGTTGTGTTTTCTCTGCAGGAGTTGTTTGTCCTGGGTATCTGTGCAGTGTTGAACAGAGAGTTTACTGAGTCTGAGCGTCAGACTCTGTCTGATCGTGGAAAGCAGGTGAGAGGCAGACAGTGTTACTTACAGACATTAAGGTTAATTATAACCTTGAAACAAATGTGCTAAAGCATTATGCTCAGACTATTGGTAATGTTTACATGTATGAGTTAAAATGAATGTGTAAGCAGCATTAGTGAACTTTTCCAAATTGGACCTTACAATGTCTGCTATTAAATTCCATTGATTTTTGCATGATCATTTTTGTAGTTTGCCTCTTTGATCTACAGTAAGAACTTTTTAACTGTATGAAGGACTCTGTGCTCAATGGCTGCCTACGTCTTTCTTCGAAAATCTCTACACAAGCTTTTGGAACAGTATTGTCTAAAACCAATCTGCAGTAGCAAATCTATCTATCTATTAGGGGTGTAACGGTTTACAAAAATCATGGTTCGGTTCGATACGAAACATTGATGTCATGGTTTGGTACGTTTTCGATACAGCAAAAAAAAAAACAAAACAGAAAATTACTTGATTTTTAATTTTTTTTTATTAATTAAAACTAACATCATAGAGTATGATCTCTTTTTCCTTTACTTTGAACAATGAAGTGTGCTGAACAGTCAAATCTCAGATCAGTGGCAGAAGTCAGATTTCATTTATATTTTTTTCATTTTTCATTTATTATTAGTCAGCTGACTACTGATGAGTGAGGTGAGAAAGACAAGAATTTGGCGAAAGATTTAGTTTCTAAACGAAATACAAAAGCACCTGTTGTTAATAAATGAAACATTCCATGTTTAAGTGAGTTTGTTGTACTGTTAATTCAATTGACGCTGAATTGCTGCTAATCAGAAAGTGAAAGTAAAATGCACACAGGCATTTACAAGCTATTTAAAAGCGAATAAAAGTGAGGAAAAGAGAGAAAACTCTTAACTACTTACCGGCCTAGTGTGTTTTTCTTTGTGGGTGGGAGGGGCAGACATCATGTTACCTATACGTTGTTTTGGCTGCTCTGTTGAGCACAGTGGCACTGAGAACGTTATATTTCACACACATAAGTTCTTTTATTTTCCAAATGTAATAGGATTTATCCAACACATCGTTTGGTTTGTAATTCATACCGAACCGAAAGCCTTGTACTGAATGGTTACGAATGCAAATACGTATTTTTAATATTGAATATTGTGAGACAGATGACAGCCAAGATGACTTTCTTCTCTCTTACTTTAAAAGACACACACAATCATTTCCCAAGACAATGGAGAACTGCTAGATTACTTATCTTTAATTTGAGAAGCACATGAACCCCATCTGACCTTTGACGTGTTCTCCACCCTTCTCTCTCACTAATGCTGGATATCTTTAAATAGGTTAAACATTGAAGCCTGTGTGTGTGTGTGTGTCTAGGATGTTCTTCTGTGATGTCCCCTGAGTTTTTCCCACCCCTGCTCCATGTGTTGCACACTCCCTTCCTCCTGTGGAGATTTCCAGGAGTTAACTATCCACATATCCACACAGGCAATTCTTCTTCCATTAATTGGAATATAGTGCATTATCAAGGAGAGACTTTCCCAGCTTACTTTGACTTCTTTTTTTTCATTTTTGACCTAAAGATTTACTGTTGTATTAAGGGTATTTTATAGTTTTCGTTTTAATACATGTTCTGTGAGGTTAGGGCTGATCCAAATAGCAAAAAATAAAATCTTGATTTCTTTTGAATGTTTGACTAGTCAGCTCAAAATATAACCACAACTGGATTTAAATAACAATCTATATTAAAAACTTGCAAAACCACCTGGTTAAATAAAATTTTATTCCAAGTGCACCACACATGAAGTGTGTAAATGCATACTGTAAATGTGAAACAAATTCACTTGCTAAATATTTTTGCAGAAAAGATGTATGAAATATGAAGGCAAATGCTTTACATACTTGTTTTAAATAAGATGTTTACTTCTAGAATGAAAATTTTCCCATTTCACCCAGGATGTTCATATCTTTCTTTCTTCAGTCACAAAGAAATGAAGTTTTATTTGAGGAAAACATTCTAGGAATTTTCTCCATATAATGGATTTTAATGGTGGCCTACTAGTCGAAGGTCCAAATTGCAGTTTCAGTGCAGCTATAAAGAGCTCTACACAATCCTAGCCGAGGAATAAGTGTCTTACCTAGCGAAATGATCTGTAATTTTCTTTATAAAAAAATCAACATTTATATACTTTTTAACCACAAATACTCATCTTGCACTAGCTCTGTGTGCACGTCTTCACGCATTGTGTAATCATGTTGAAAAAGTCACGCATGGTTAGTTCTTCGTCTGTGTACTTTGGTTCAAAAATGTAGAGTAGAGGAAAAAACTCCATCATTGTTTTTGCGCTTGCCTTTCTTTACACATTCGCTTTGTAAACACTGGGTCTGTACTTCTGCATATGTTACATGTGCGTGATTATGTAATACGTGAGGTCAAGCTAGTGCAAGATGAACATTTTTGGTTAAAAAGCATATAAATTTGTATTTTTCTTAGAAAATGGCAGATTGTTTGGATAGATGGGACGCTTTTTCCTCGCCCGGGATCGCGTAGAGTCCTTTAAAGCTGCATTAAAACTTTAATTTGGACCTTCAAACCATTGGCCATTGAAGTCCACTTTATGGAGAAAAATCCTAAAATGTTTTTCTTTAAAACCTTAATTTCTTTTCGAGTGACGAAAAAAGACATGAACATCTTGGATGACATGGGGGTGAGTAAATTAATCAGAAAATTTGCATCCTGTTGCATCCTGTATGTTCAAAAACAATATATAAAAAGAAAAATGCTAAATATTTCTGTGCCAAATTGTGAACAAGTCATAAAACAATTCAATTTTATTTTGACTAAAAGTATAACACCAGTAGTAGGCAATTATTAAAGGGAAGGTCTAAGTATATTTCATGCATTCTGACTTATTTAAACTGTTAGATTCTCGTGCTAAACATGAAAAAAACGTGTTGGACGTTTGATGATTTCTGTGCCAAATACACTCCTTCCGGGTTCGTATAAGTTTCATAAAGTTTTTTTTTTTTTGAGTATGGCCCTGTTTGATGTCGCAGTGCAGCTGTCTGGGCTATAGTCTTTTATAAATCTGATAAAAAAAAAACTGTTCAGGATGCGATACTACTCTATAGGCACTCACGATTAACAAGAGATTGTAAGAAACTGTATGTGTTACGCCACTTAAATGTTAATGTTTTGTAAAAAAAAGAAAATAACAGCACCTTTCAGCCTGTCACCATGCAAACATAAAAGAGCAAACATTCATTAGTAGTTCTTTTTTTTAAACTACTATGTAAATATGCGTTTGACTGTTGCACTCAGAATTGCATCTTTTGAAACGACAGCGCTCACTCGCATCTCGTAACCTTTTTAAAGTTTTTCTTTCCTGTTCCACTTCCCGCAGCTCGTGTTTTTCAAATGCAAAAATGCATTCTGTATGAATGGCCCCTTAGCCCCTTATACGCTCTCACTTCAGTGGTTAATCAGGTGCACCGTCATGTGGTTGAACATTTTTTCCCTCTTTAACTGTTATCCTTGGCATATTGTCAGTGTCTAACTGCAACATTTTTAATATTTTTATTTAAAACCATGATTCCTTGATTTAAAAAATATATACTACCAGTCAAAAGTTTTTGAACAATTATATATTTTATGTTTTTTTTTTTTTAAAGAAGTCTCTTGTGCTCACCATTATCAAAAAAAAAAAAAATGTTACAAAATATTTCTATTTCGAATAAATACTGTTCTTCTGAACCTTCTATTCATCAAAGAAACCTGAAAAAATTATGTTTTCAACATAATAATAAAAAATGTTTTTGAGCAGCAAATCAGAATATTAGAATGATTTCTGAAGGATCATGTGACTGGAGTAATGATGCTAAAAATTCAGCTTTGAAATCACAGGAGTAAATTAAATTTTAAAATATATTCAAATAGAAAACATATCTTAAATAGTAAAAATATTTCAAAACTTTACTGTTTTTGCTGTACCTTGGATCAAATAAAGAGATGTCTTAAAAAAAACATAAAAATTTTTTTGACTGGTAGTGTATATACTCATGACAAGACATTAAAATTATTTGATACAATCTGAAAAATCGCTAAGCCCTACTTGAGGTTCTGTGCTGAAGAGAACTACCACTGCTGTGAAGATGCTTCGTACGTTATGAGTTGATGACCATTGATTATCCCTTCACCACATCCATGTTTTTATAGCCAATTACACAAAATCAATCCATCCAGTAATGTAATCATCTAACCAATAACAGACGGAGTGGTGCAAGCTGCTCTTTAAAGGCTTTAGTGAGATATTTGATATGGCAGTTCATTCTTGGGCTTTGGTTTCGAGTGCTGTGGTCTGTTGTGCTGTTTGACTGACATGCTGGTCCATCTGAAGCAATCTAACCTTACCACACAAATGACAAACACAGAACATTAAAGGGGTAGGCGGAGGGAGATTGGTCGATTGAGGTATAGTGACAGCATCACAGACATCTGTTGTATTAAATCTTAAGCAAACAGTTCATGTAGTGTGAACATGGCTACCACAAAAGGTTACTGACTGTCACTCAGAAGGTCAAACCTGCTCCCCCTCAGTGCAGTCTGTTGCTGTTCTGGCTTTGTGGGCAGTGAAGCATGTGCTGTATGATCTATTTTAGATTTTGTCTATTTGAGTTGCTGTGTTAAAACAAGATCTCACACTTGTGCGCTCAAAATGTGTGGAGGAGTTGTAGAGTTAGCAGCCACCTCTATTGAAAAGGCGTTGAGCTTAGGAGGAGTCAAATTCTAAACACTTCAGTGTCGTCAGGTGATTGATAGGCTCTCCTGTGTGTGTGTTTGTGTTTTTTTACTTGGTTAAAATTATCCCCAGATGTTTTGTTCAATTTAGGCCTAAGTCACACTAGATGATTTTCAAATCTTAACCGATTTTAAATCCATGGGATACCACAGACATGAAGATTGTTTCAAATGATTTTTAGTCTTATAATCCTTTGAATGCGCACATTAGATGATTCAACCAGACCGCAAGACTTGTTGATTGTAGGAACAATTTCACAGTGACACAAGATCTCAAGTAAATTCACGAGATCAAATGTGACTAGAAAACAAAAACACATGGTGGACAATCTATGACGTCAGCTGGCTCTTCTGGCGTGTGTACTGTTGTACAGTTTTACAATTTTTCTCAGTACTCAGTATTTTTGTGGCATGTTTGTGGCTGCAAAGTGTCAGCTATAGAAGCTCGCAACATCCGGTAGGTGAAGCGTGCTCACTCTCATTGGCTATCGTGGGTATCACATCAGAAGCAGCCCAATCAAGAGTTGTAAATATCGTTTGTGGATGCTCGGGAACAGTTAAATAATCATAATGACACAACACAATAGAGGCAGTGTTGCCAACTCTGCGGTTTTCCCGCTGAATTGGGCTACTTTAAGACTGTTGCTGCAGTTATTTTTTTTTATTTCCGCGCACTGAAGCAACGCCAATAATGTGATTTTTAGCCCCTGGAATTTGAATTTTACCAGGGGAACCCTGCCAAAAAAACTTGTATTTTACCCCCTTCCCCAATCCAATTTTTACTAGGTATCCCCACTGAAACGTGATTGGGCTAGTTTTGGGGTAGTTTTGAATAGCAATTGGGTGGGTTTTGTTGTGAAAACCGGGCAATCCTGAATAGACGATTTTTTTGGGCCAAAATATGGTTTGCAACAAGATTCAAATCAGGTCACGCCTCCCTCCAATTGTTCAGGAGGGCAAATCAGGCTTAAATTTTTTTTTAAGTGCGTGGCCAGCCTTAGCTAACCTGCTTGTGGACACATGCTCAAAGATGAAATATATATCATATTTTGTACCACACTTTTTATACTATAAAATAAATTATTTAAAACATATTAACTGTTATACAGTAGTATTTTATTTATTTAAAATATTTCATTTTTAATAATAATACAAAAGTTTTAGATTAGGTATAGTTTTTAGTAATTGTATTCGGTATTATTTACAGTAGAAGAATATGGTATGTCCCTATCTTGATAACCATAGATACTACCATTCAAATGTTTGTGCTTAGTAATATTTTTTTTGTTTTTGAAAGTCTTTTGCTTACTAAAACTGCATTTATTTGATTTAAAAAAAAAAGTCATTTTTTCTGTGATGGCAAAGCTGAATTTTTAAGGGGTCATGAAATGGATTTCTTTTATTATTTTAATGTTCCTTGAGGTTTACTTATAATGTTGATAAAGTTTTTTTCCCCAAAAAACACAAAACAAATAATTATGTGTAAAAATGGGTATTTTCAACCCTTATTCTCACCCTTTGTCTAAAACCCACCTGTTTTAAGGGGCGGATCCTTTACGGTTTGTCAGTAATCAGCCACTGTTAGTGCCTGTCAGTGCCCCCTTGCTATTGCATGTAAGTGTTTTGACAACATAATCAAAATAAAATAGTCATTTCCGGATGAAATAATCTACTTACAGTGTGTGATGCAGCTGCAGACAGATCTAGTACCGCTTCATCTTTCAATAAATGTTTCTTTGTGAACTCTACATGACACTGTGCCTCGTTTACAAAATCTGAAAAATCCTCTGACATAACCTGGGATGCTTTTGAAAATAAACTATCCACTTGTTCCTTATGCTGGGATCCTTCTGATATCTGTGCAAAGATGCAAACAAGCTTTTTAAACCAAGTGCATCAAAGTGAACGTTTTTCACTCCATTTGTCCTATAGATGACAGACTCAAGTGCGCGGACTATGTCAGAAAGCGAATGTGCATCTGTATACCGTATCCAGTGTAGACAAGATTGCGGCAGTGATTGTGATTTGTATTTGCTTTTGACGTGATGTGACGGGAACGGCAGTGGGCAGGGCCTATCGTGAGAAAAAGACTATTCATCAATATCTTGCACTGGAGGCAGTGTTTATGCCAATGACTGCGCCTGGGTGGATTTACCCTAAACAAGGCATTTTCTGAGGGTTATTACATCAATGCTTTTTAATTGATGATGAAGACATATTAAGGTATGGGAATTGTAGGATGTATTAAGCATGCAAAAACCTCTTCTATGTCAAAAGATCAAGGGAAATTTGGTTTCTCATATCATGACCCCTTTAGGCTGCCATTACTAGTCTTCAGTGTCACATGATCCATCAGGAATCATTCTAATGTGCTATTATTACTATCAGTGTTTAAAAACAGTTGAGTTGCTTCATATGTAAAATTGTGGAAACCAATTTTTTTTCAAAGAACAGCATTTATTTGAAATATTTTTTGTAACAATGTATGTCTTTACTTTCACTTTTGAAAAGAAAAGATGCATCCTTGCTGAATAAAAGAACAGTATGATATGTGTGTGTTATTTTGATGTGCATTTTAATGCATTTTAGGATAATGTCTGACAAAGAAAAGGGACTGGATTCCAATAAGACTGGGGAGGAGAGAAAGGTTTAGATAATCTTCTAGTCTCCCATTTGTTCATCTGTACTTCAAACTTGTGTGCAGCACTAAGCTGACCAAAACAGAAGTGTCATTGTGAAATTCATGTTTTGAAAACCTTCTCCAGAAGAGAAAATGCAAGATGTGCAAAATGCTTTGCATGCTACTCTATTTTTTCTGATAATGACCACATGTTACTGCAGTTTTTTTTTCTAGAAGCCTGGAATTCTCTGCAGAGGTTGACTATGTTAAAGGTCTATGGCACTGATGTAATACCATCCTCTTGAAAATCACTTCTGAGGTCGTGATACACTATGTAAGAGACTTTAATATGAGGCTGAATACTTCAAAGAGTTCATCAGGTTTTGAGATCGTACAAGGTCGTTTCAGATCTTTGGCCTGTGAGAGATGAAGAGGTGATTTCATTTGCCACGTCTTACCATCTGATCCTCTCATATAAAGCACACTTGAGCTGATAGAAAAGCAAATCTGTTGTCTTTGTTATGGTGTCTTTCCTGTAATCCCTCTCTTATTCTCTCGTTCTGTTTTTCCTCCCTCCCTCTTTACCCTCGTCTGCCGGACCGCACCGGTCTGTTTAATTGTTGCATATTCTCTGCCCATCCCCTACCGCAAACCCCCAAAACCCTCTCTGTCTCCCACAGGCACAAAGGCTTGCATATAAACAAACAGTAGATGATAATGTCAGAAATGGTATATAGTGGAGGAGCGGTATCTGTGTGTCACATGCATTCTGAACATTCTTTCGCAGTGTGTGTTTGCTCGTAGCACTGATGTAATGTTTTGTCTAGCCTTGTCTTCTCATTTTTTCCCTGACTCCCCTTCACATGCGCTCTCATCCTGAGACGCAGAGGTGTGGACGTTTTCCCTGTGCAGTGTGGACTGTGTGGAAGTTCTCCCGCTCTTGACCCTTTTGACGCTCTTGTCTCTTTGTCCTAAAAGTGGATGTGACACTTGAGGCTCTTTCTGAAGATCATTTGGTGTTGAAAGGTATTTCAGGTGCTTATGTGAAGCGTTGTATAGAGGGTGTGTCGCCGCGGCGGTTCCGTTTGTCTTCAGCCCGTTGTTGCATGCTTTTGCGTTGTTTTGGATTTGTTATTATGCATATGTGGAATTGGCCTTGGGTGTATTTGCAACGGATGAATATTTGTAGATTGGTTTTGATATCGAATTCTTTGTACTGAATGGTGTGGATTATGAAGAGATGTTGAGTAACCTGTTCTGTTGTCCACAACGTGTTTTCTCCCTTTCTTTTTATTAGAAGAAAGGAGATATTTGTTCACTCAAAAATGAAAATTCTGCCATGATTTATTCACTTCTTGTTTTGGACCCCATTGACTTGCATTGTACAGACAAAATGGTTAAACGTTGTTCAAACATATACTCTTGTGCTACTCAGAAGAAAAAAAAAGAGATGCTTTTGGAAACGACATGAGGTTGAGGAAAGATATATTTGACCCTGGACCACAAAACCAGTCTTAAGTGGCACGGGTATATTTTTAGCAATAGCCAACAATACATTGTATGGGTCAAAATGATTGATTTTTCATTCATTTTTTAAAAATATCACGTTCTATGAAGATATTTTGTGAATTTCCTACCATAAATATATCAAAACTTAATTTTTTAGTAATGTGCATTGCTAAGAACTTTTTTTGGACAACTTTAAAGGCGACTTTTTTGCACCCTCAGATTCCAGATGTTCAAATAGTTGTATCTCGGCCAAATATTCTTATATTCTATACATAGTATAGATATATACATAGTATATCAATATATTCTAATAATTTATTCAGCTTTAGATAATGTATAAATCTCAATTTCAAAAAATGTAGCCTTATGACTGGTTTTGTGGTCCAGGGTCACATATGCTAAATGGCTCCAAAAATGAGACTTGAGTTATTTATTGTTTGACAGGAATGAAAACTGTCAGGAATAAAAAAAAAACTGTAAATGGATTGACAGTGCATTCAATGGATTGCTTAACAACATATTGATTATTGAATTGGTAAAACATATTTCCAAAACAATCCATAAACCTTTTTGAAAATGTAGTACCTTTATACAGTACGCACCTTTGTAAAGTCTCCCTCACAGCCTTGTTTTAATCCATATAAAATTTTCGAAAGTCTCTTTTTCAATTTTGGGCAAATTACATCTTTAATTAATCCTTTTTCAGGTTTGATGTGTTTATTCTGTTATTCTGTAAAACGGTGGGGAGTCTATTTAGGTTTGAACGCACCTGAAGGCCAGAAGCAGTGATGGAGTCTGTGTGTTTGTGCTCTGTAGGAGTCCAGGTGCTCCGGTCTTTTGTCACATGACACGTCTGAGACACACTTATCTTTGTACTCTGACAAGTGAATTGCAGAGCTGGAGAAAACGACAGTCCTTCTCCACTGATATCTCTGAAAAAAGGTTCATTGTTGTTTGAAGCGATGTACCTCACTGCTCTGCTGCCTGTACTGCACTGCCTTCAGCCCTGTAGTTAGGGAAATGAGTCACGGTTGCTAAGGAAATGGGTTGGTGTGTGGTTAGATTGAGTAGACATCTAAGGTTGTCCTTGATGAGAGTTTCTCTGCACAGAAAATGGTGGATTCTCTCTTCTGCATTTGTGTGTGCTGTGTATTTCATCGACTTATTATTCTAGTGCCCACTCACTCCGACCGCCTTTATCACCACAACAATACAAAATCAGCTCTGTGTTGATGCTGCGTCTTCAACATCATCACCTAGCATGCATGTGTATAATGTTGAAACGTGTTTCTTTGCAAGAGCGTATGATCTGAACACGTCCAGTGGGTTTTTCATAACGTGAGCTTGGAGATGATATCATGCTGTCGGCTCTCTGTGGTTTTTAAATAATTGTCATTAAATGTTCTTTGCCTGTAGGGGAAGAAATTGACATTTTCATTTGTAATCTTACTGGTACAGTGTATTGGTGCATGCATCTCTGTCTGTGGGAATTAGAGAGTGACCAGAATAAGGGTGTTTAAGGAGATAATTAATGTACAAGATAACCATTTCCACTTAGCTAATAATCAACCTTTCTGCCTTCCTCAAACACAGACATCAGTCACAGATCTGGTATTTTTCTTTTTTTACATAAATAAAGGCTAAACTGATACAGTATGCAATGTTCCTGGTTATAATCTGACTTTTGTGTGTGTGTTCCACTATCTATCCCCCACAGAACAAGGGAGTGAATCATGATATCATAAAGGAAAACACACAGACTTATACTTTCTGCTTGAATGTTCCTGCATAGCTCCACACAGATGCACACACCTGCAAAAACACTGATTCGGCGTGCACACACACACACACACACACACACACACACACACACACACACACACACACACACACACATGTTGGGTTTACATGTTTTATGGGGAAATTCCATAGGCGTAATGGTTTTTATACTGTACAAACCGTACTTTCTATCGCCCTACACCTACCCTACACCTAAACCTAGCCCTCACAGGAGATTGTGCACACTTTTACTTCATCAAAAAAACTCATTGTGCATGATTTATAAGCCTGTTTCCTCATGGGGACCTGAGAAATGTCCCCACAAGGTCAAAATCTACTGGTATTCCTATCCTTGTGGGGACATTTGGTCCCCATAACATGATGAATACCAGGTACACACACACACACACACACACACACACACACACACTTTGTTTCAACAGCGTAATGCAACACCGGGGCACCACTTTCTGACACAACGGCTGCTTTCATTGATTGGAAGAGAAAAAGGAGAGAATGAAAACAGAGTAAGACAGAGATTGAGCTTTTTTATGCTGAAGCAGAAAATCGTGTGAGTATTAAAGGGATAGTTCACCCAAAAATTAAAATTGTCATTAATTACCCTCATGTCATTCCACACTAGTAAGACCTTTGTTCATCTTCGTAACACAAATTAAAGGGTTAGTTCACCTAAAAAGGAAAATTAGCCCATGATTTACTCATCCTAGGCATCCTAGACTTTCTTTTTTCAGTCAAATCCTATTGGAGTTATATTAAAAATCGTCTTGGCCCTTTCAAGCTTTATAATAGCAGTGGGCAGGTGTTTCTGTTCAACAGTTTAAAAGAAGTCCAATAAAGTGCATCCATCCATCACAAAAAGTGCTTTACATGGCTAGAGACGAAAGAGCAAAACAAAAGACCGGTCACAAATTAGAAGTACAAACGGAGGATTTGTAAAGAAAAATGTCAGAGGATTTCAGTATAAGCCAAGGTGAGACTGGTTTTCCTTTGCTAAATTAAGGAAACTTTGCTTCCCTTGATCCTGTAAACAAATGTTTTTTTTCATGAGATCAGCGGTGCATCCTAGGTCATCCGCCAGGAACGGCTTACACGTATGACAGTTAGCACAAGTTAGAGAAAGGTTTTAAATATGGATATTTTTCTTACAAGAACGCATCAATTCGCTACAGGAGGCCTTTATTCACCCCCGGGAGCATTGATTGCACTTTACTAGATTGATGCACTTTATTGGACTTTTGGACTGTTGAACAGAAACATGCGCCCCACTGCCATTATAAAGCCTGAAAGAGCCAGGACAATTTTTAACCAGGGGTGCACATTTTTCAGCCTGGTTTTCAAAGGAGTACCTGGAGATTTGGTTTGGTCCTCACACTGCACATAGTGTGACCCATTAAATATAACTTAAAAAAATAAATTAATAATAGTGATAATAATATCATTGGACTTTATTTTTCATTATTTCGTAATAAAATACATTTATAACATGCGGTAATACTATTACATTATAAAATATAAAAGAATTGATTTTACAGTAAACTCAAAAATAAACTGATAATGGCCCGGTTTCACAGACAGGGCTTAGGTTAAGCCAGGATTTGGCAATTAGGACATTTAAGTAGTTTTTAAAAATATGCCTTAGAAAAAAACATTGCTGGTGTGCATCTTGATACAGAACCTGACATTTTTTAAGATCAGTAAGTGCAAGTTTCTTTTAAGTTTCAGCTCAGACTTACATTTTAGTCTGGGGATAGCCTTAAGCCTTGTCTATGAAACTGGGAGTAAATTTACTTTTTTTTTTCTTTTTTTTTTAATTTTCATTTTCAAGCTTTTATTTTGGCGGGTTGCCAGCAAGTAGTTATATGTGCTGCCGGTTTTGGTGCGGCTGATTGTGGCCAAAGTCTTGTGGCTGATTGTAGAGCGTCAGTGTAGCGTGAATGAAATGTCACATGTTTGCATTGTGCTTTGAAAACGGCAGCGAATAGCCTACAGTTATGCTTTCAGTTTTGTTCATTTCCAAAACAAAAATGTATAGATAATGTACTCACCCCCTTGTCATCCAAGATGTTCATGTATTTCTTTCTTCAGTCGATAAGAAATTATGTTTCTTGAGAAAAACATTTCAGGATTTCTCTCCATATAGTGCAGTGTTTCTCAACTCCAGTCCTCGGGACCCACTGCTCTGCACATTTTGTATGTTTCTGAGTCTGACACACTCAGTTCAGTTCATGAATCTTTCTACTAATGAGCTGATGATCAAAATCAGGTGCCTTAAATGAGGAAGACATACAAAATGTGCAGAGCAGTGGGTCCCGAGGACTGGAGTTGAGAAACACTGATATAGTGGACTTCAATGGTGCCCCCAAGGTTGAACTTCCTAAATGCAGTTTAAATGCTGCTTCGAATGGCTCTAAACAATCCCAGCCGAGAAAGAAGGGTCTTTATAGCAAAACAATCTGTCATTTTCGGAACAAACTGACAATTTATATACTTTTTAACCTCAAAAGCTTGTCTTGTCTATGTCTGTATGATTTCCAGTTTGTGATAGTTAGGGTATGTTGAAAAACTTTACAAAAAAGGTAAAACAGCGATGTAGGATGATTTTGAAGTTGAAGAAAAAGGTTTTTCGACATACCCTAACTGTATTGACCCAGATTACACAGACTACGCATGCGAATCGCAGAGATGAGACAAGGCGAGTATATGAGGTTAAAAAGTATATAAATTGTCAATTTGTTTTGAAAATGACCGATTGTTTTACTAGATAAAACACTTTTTCTTTGGCTGGGATTGTTTAGAGCCATTTGAAGCTGCGTTTAAACTGCATTTTGTAAGTTCAAACTTGGGGGCACCATTGAAGTCCACTATATGGAGATAATTTCTCAAATGTTTTCCTCAAGAAAGATAATTTCTTCACGACTGAAGAAAGAAAGACATAAGCATCTTGGGTGACAAAGTGGTGAGTAAATTATCTGTAAATGTTTGTTCTGGAAGTGAAATAATCCTTTAAGGCCCAATCCCAATTCTATTTTCTACCCCTTCGCCTACCCCTCGCCCCTTCCCCTTGTCCCTTGAAACAAAGTGTAAAGGGGAAGGGCTAAAATATTTCCCCTAAGAAATGGGACACCACTACAACACTGTTATACGTCATCATACGTTGTCGCTAGTTCCTAATGTTACGTCAGAGGACATGCGCAGATGTTTATCACTCATTCCAAGATGTCAAAATGTTGTCATGTTTCAAAAAGTACAAATGTACGGTGTACGCACCGTTCATTCACATGTGGCCGTAAGCAAAACAAACAACGCATTATCACATGCGCGGCAAATTGCTAATCAGTGTAGTGGTGCCTGGAGAAGTATATATGTATGGCGTCATTTTTTTGTCAAAAGTTATGAGCGTGTTAGACATGCTCACGAGCACATTACGTTATTTCACACGCGCAAAAATGAACCATCAGCTGGCATGATAAAAGTACTCGCGCACAAATTCAACACCCGAGAGGTGTACAGGCAGCTGCGCGCGAGCGCCTGGCATACTCTCATAGGTTAACTCTGCTTGTACAGTGGAATCCTGCTCGCGCGCAGCGGGCTTCTGCTCGCGGAGTGCTGTTTTGCTCGCGCAGGGGATTTCTCCTCGCTCAGCTGATTTCTGCTCCCTCGAGTCTACATGACTTTTGACAATTTGGGGGCGGAAACCAAGGAGGGCACTGACTCTCTTATGATTGGTCACTTTCACCGTAATCACACCCACAGGGACATCCTTGTACCTTGATTGACAGCTCTCATTACAGGAAGCACGGAGTCAAAGTATCTGACGGAGTTCAGTCATTCATTAACACTAGTGATGGGATTTATGGCTCTTTGAGGCGATCCGTTCCTTTCAAAGAGCCGTTCAAAAGAACGGCTCTTTTGGCTCTTTTTAAATATTTAGTCAGTTTTAAGAAGCCAGCTTGGTGAGATTTGTAGTCAAATAATTAAAACTTAGATATCACACACCAATATCTGAGTTTGAATTATTCTGAAATATTGATTATTACCTCATTTGTCATGTGTGGACTATATTCCATAGGGTTGCACAACATCCCTCTGCTTAGACAGTGACATCACTATTTTGGATTTACCTTTAGTACAAAGTGTGTTTATGTGTAAAGCTCTGTTGACTTATGTTATTCATACAATACCTACTCACAAATAAACATCAAAAACAAAGCCGGCTGCAATGAATTTCTGTGCAAAACAGCTTTTACTACAAACACTTCCACACAAGAACATTGTTATCACACAAGAACATTTTGATAGAAAACAAAAGATATTTAAAGTTTTAAATATATAGCCTACTGTAGATAAAATTAGAGTAAATAAAATGGAAATGTCTATATACAGTCAACTATTACTACTGTAAACTTCGCATATAGGACATCAGCCCCTTCAAGTCTTAAATGAACAATAACAAAGTGTGCTGCAATGAATGTCTGTGCAAAACAGCTTTTAGTGAAAAGGTAGTAGTTAGTAGTTTTAGTTAGGCAGTAGCACCCCTGCGCCCCTCCCCTATAACTGTTCTGTCTCGCGGAGGAGCTAATTTGTGTGCATCTGTGTGAAACATGCATAGGGAAAAAAACGACAGAAAGAATCGGTTCAAAAGAATCGGTTCGTTCGCGAACTTCACAACTCTAGTTAACACTGCACAGTGGACGGAATGGCGGCGACACCTGAAGATGTAGGCGTTAGTGATATTGATATATGATGGGGGCTGTGTGTTTGACAATGTAGCAATTTAATCTGAAATTTGTTCAAAAGTTTGGGAACAATAACTATTTTTTTTTTTAGGAAATTAGTACTTTAATTCAACAAGGATGCGTTAAATTGATAAAAGGTGATGGTAACGATGTATATTGTTAGAAATGTTTTTATTTTGAATAAATGCTGTTTTTATGAATAAATGCTGTTAACGTTTTACTCAATGAATCCTGAAAAAAGTATTCCAAAAAAATATATTAAACAGCACAACTGTTTCCATCATTGATAATAACTGAGTATCAAATCAGCACATTAGAATGATATCTGAAGGATCATAAGACACCGAAGACTGGAGGACTTGCTGATGAAAATTCAGCTTTGCATCACAAAAATAAATTACATTTTAAAATATATTAAAAAAAGAGAACCATTATTTTAAATTGTAATAATATTTCATAATATTACTGTTTTTTTTTTTTTGTTTGTTTGTTTACTGCAGGCTTGATGAGCATAAGAGACTTCTTTCAAAAACATTAAAAATAGTAATGTTTCCAAACTTTTGACTGGCACTGTACATGGTCACTAGTTCAACTAAAACACTTGCCATGAAAAGTTTGGGAACCACTGGCCATAC